>NC_065589.1:60652213-60956102 GCF_024542745.1 Macaca thibetana thibetana
ACAAGTAGATATGGCATTTCAAGTGTATTACCTATTTCCATCCTTACATTTATTTTACTTCAAAGTGTCCTGAAATTTTGTCATCCAGATATATTTCTCTATGAGAAAACAATTCAACATGCTAGCATTGTAAATTAAATTTAAGCTTCCTCCAACTAAAGATTTACTGATAGATCAAACTCCTTTAAGACTTTTTAAGTTCAATTATTTTTAACCCTAAGTTTCAAGGCAGAGATGAGATCTAGAAAATGATTACTGGCATTAGCGTTGACCAAATGTGAAGGCAATCTGGGTACTCAGTAAGAAAAATATGCATTTAAAGTGGAGGATAACTTATCAGTTAGTAATTCAGACCCTGAAACCAGACATACATGACCAAAAAATGCGACATGGACACTCCTGGTTGAATGACTTTGCACAAATCACTCAAGACATCTGTGCCTCAGTCTATTTATCAGTAAAATAGAAGTAGCAATAATAATTAGATCTTCCTCGTGGTGGTATTATGAGGATTAAATAAGCTAAAGCTTGGTTTCTTGCCTGGTTCTTAGTAAGACAGCAACAAAGCAACTGGCATTATCATCCATTTCGGTCCTCAAACAGTTCTGAAGTCTGAGTGAAGGATTGGTTTTACCTTTAGAGTTTTGGTTTGTTTTTTGTTTTTTGCGGCAGTTGGGGGATAACGGTGGAGAAGGGCACAAGCAGCTCAGAACACAGACATAGGTTAATGGAAGAAATAATACTAATGGACTCTCCTAGGAGGAAACCACTTACTCCAAAAAGAGTATTTGTACTATGGAGAGATCAACCACCTTTAATTCCTCTGGCTGTATTTGTACTATGGAAAGATCAACCACCTTTAATTCCTCTGGCTGTCCTGGAAGATATTTGCAATGTATGAGTTCAGTATCACCCTTAGCCCCAGGCCAGTGAAGCTGCTTCCCAGGGCACCATTCCCCACTTCAGGGAGGCTGACAAAGGTTCTCTTTGGTGTTCCCCTCACCATGGTGTGTCCCCACAAGACCAAGAAGAACCTGAAGCCCATGACCCTCTTCCCCCTCCAGGTACTATAGGACCCTGGAATTCCCTGCTTTTCCCAGTATGTTCCTTTACCATATTTAGGGCAGAAGACCCAGGATTTCTCTACCCAAAGGTCCCCAAGCCTGTCTCCTACATTTTACTGGGCTTTCTTATTAGGTCTTTCCTCCCAAGGAACCCAGGACACCATTGGTGTTTGTACCCTTTCAAACCAAGGAGTGGCCAAGAAGCAGCTCCTTTCAAAGCTAGGTAGGTTGATGGAGACTGTACTTCAGGGCTGAGGTTTCCACCTGTGGTGCAGAGTGGAGCTGCAGGTTGCTGGCCCAGTGTTGTCACACAAGGAGCTGAGAACTTTCAGTTCACCCAACTTGTTTGTCTTTTATGAAACTTATTAAAAGGTAGAAGGATAGAACATACAGCAGTTTATTCACCTGATATATAACTTTAAAATATTTAGTTAAATGGTATTTGGATGAAATATGATCCTACCCTGGCCCCATCCAATGTTAAGGGAAAGAACTGAATGAGTTTGTTGCTGCGTGAAACATGTCCTTTATAAGAATAGTAAAGCAGGAAAAGAACATTTCAAACTTGAGAAACCAGTATCTCCTAACCGCACCTAGCACTTGAATTTTAGCACTTAGAAGGTGTAATTGCAGGCACCAATTGCCCAGAAATAACCACATCAGTACATGAGTGTAGTCATTTTCCAAGAGTCCACTGTGGACAGAAATATTTTCACTGACATGTAATTGTAAGAGTCAAAATCCCATGACCTCTCCTTCCGTGGCCGCCTCCTTCTTTACTTCCCTTCCCTGCAAACTTTTTATTTCAAAATATAAGCCCTTTGGGAGTTATGTCATCTGATTTCAAGAGAAAATTACGATTATAAATAGCTCTGAAGGATTAGTTGAGTCACAGATTGGATGCAGGGTCAGTTTTCACAGTTCACCGGGCCCCATCTGCACCCAGGTCGTGTTTAGAAACCTTTGACTTTATGCTTTATTGAGTCCACTGGGACTAAAACTAAAGTCATATCAAACACCAGTGGGAGCATTTTTCAGAGGTAAACAGTGATAACATTTTACACATATATTCCTTATCGTTTCTTTTTCTGTATAGCACATTTTAAGAATTCCTTTTTTTTTTTTTTGACAGTCTTGCTCTTGTGGCCCAGGCTGGAGGGCAGTGGTGCCATCTTGGCTCACTGCAACCTCTATCTCCGGGTTCAAGTGATTCTCCTGTCTCAGCCTCCCCAGTAGCTGAGACTACAAGCGTACACCACCATGCCTGGCTACGTTTTTGTATTTTTAGTAGAGACGGTTTCACCATGTTGGCCAGGCTGGTCTTGACACATTTTAAGAATTCCTAAGGAAAATGTACCAGTCATCATTTTTCCATGTTGTATGTTTCTTAAACACAAAGTCTTCATTTTTAAAAAGCATTTAAAATGTAAATGATTATGCATACTTCTGCCCTTTAATATTAGAATAAAGAGCAATGAAGTCATTAGATGTTTGTAAAACAAAATTAGTTATGATAGTTGAGATCCTATTTTATCATCCTCCTTGCACAAATTTCTTTCAAAAATGAAATGAGGACAAAATGTAGTCGTATATGTTTTACATGTGCCATAATCTTATACAAGTATTCAGATATTTTCATGTCTTAGATAAACATATAGGAGAATTCTTTATAATAATTCTCTGTCTATGAAAAGTCCGGGATGACGATGACTAGTCCATATTACATTATAGTTTTTGTTACTGCACTGTCTACCATGGTCAGATGAAACTTGAGGAGCTGCTCATGTTGCTCAGGAGGAAGAAGACACAGAGTACAAGGCGGGTATGAGGGAAAGGGAAAATGAATAAGTAAGAAGAGGTAAATGTAGGGGAGTAGGGAGAAATATGTCTTTAGATTTATTAGTTTATTTTCAAAATTCATTCAAATTTAGGTTTGAACTACCTGTTTTTCAACTTTCTTCTCTCCAAATTGGAATAACTATCTTAATGAACCTGTGTACACTGACCTATGTCTTCATTAGAAGTTTCTTACTCTTCTATGAACCTGTGTACACTGACTTATGTCTTCTTTAGAAGTTTCTTACTCTTCTCTGTGTGATAAATAGCATAAAGGAGCTAATATTTGACAGAAATACTGAGTTTCTTGGCTAAAGGCATATAAACAAGCCATACTTTTTTTAAGTTTTCTTTCCTGTGACTTTAAAATGCAATAAAAAATGTTTAGTTTTTTTCTCTACACCAAATATATATGTTTCCCCACAATTTGTTTCAATAATATGACGCATGATTATTCAGAAACAACTTAATCTAAAGGCAATGAAGGAGATGATTGGCAGCAGTGAATTTGCTTCCAAGATGTTGTTTCTGCATAAGCAGCAATAAATTTGATTATATCAATCAAATAGCACAGGATTATACGCTAAAACTTCTACCATTTCCATCCTTACTCCACTCATGAAGGTAATCAGTTACAATTAGTCTAATGTAAATATTTCTAGACATTTTATAGCCATTCAATGGATATATATTGGCCCCCTGCTCTGTGTCACACATGATTTTAGAAGCTGATGATACAGCAGTGTACAACAGAAGGCCAACTTTCTGCTCTCTAGGTCTTTGCAGCCCAGGCTGCTAGACTGTAAGTATAAAAAGAACAAACAAACCAGTGGACATATGGTATGGCATCTAGTAGTGGTCAGTGCTAAGAAGACTATAACAGGGTAAGGCTGGACCTGGAGGCTGACACCTGTATACAATCCCAGCACCTTGGGAGGCCAAGGCGGATGGATCACTTGAGGTTAAGAGTTTGAGACCAGCCTGGCCAATATGGTGAAACCCAACCCTGTCTCTACTAAAAATACAAAAAATTAGCTGGGCGTGGTGGCATGCCTGTAATCTCAGCAACTTGGAAGGCAGGGGCAGGGCAGGAGAATCGCTTGAACATGGGAGGCAGAGGCTGCAGTGACCCGAGATCACGTGACTGCACTACAGCCTGAGCGACAGAGCGAGACTGTCAGAAAGGAAGGAAGGGAGGAAGGAAGGAAGGAAGGAGAGAGAGAGAGAGAGAGACAGAGAGAGAGAGAGACAGAGAGAGAAAGAGAGAGAAAGAAAGAGAAAGAAAGAAAGAAAAAGAAAGAAAGAAAGAAAGAAAGAAAGAAAGAAAGAAAGAAAGAAAGAAAAAGGAAGGAAGAAGACTACAGCAGAATAAAAAGGCAAAATAAAAACGAAGAATATTTACTACTGGGAGTGGGCACATGGATGCCCTCTCTACCTAAATGCAGTAAGGAAATGATTCACACAAATGATTCACACAAATATCTGAGTACAAGACTCTAAGTAGAGTGAATAGCAAGTACACAGGCCCTGAAGCAAAAGCAAGCTTGGCAGCTTTGCATCCAGCAAGAATAGTGTCACTGGAGCAAAATGAATATAGGGGAACTGGTTAAAAGGTGAGGTTAGAGACTTAGCTCAAGATGACTTATGTGGAGCTTTATGAATAAAGCATTATGGTCTGACTTAAACTTTAAAAGAGGCATTCTGGCTATAGAGGGAAGAGGAGACTGACAGGGGTCAGGAGCAAGAGGGGGAGGCCAGTTAGCAGGCCGCACAGGAGGCCAGGCAAGAGATGATGGCAGCTTGGCCTCTGACTCATTCATTGCAGGTGGGAGTACAAAATGGTATAGCAAGACAGTTTGGCAGTTTTTGAAAAACTAAGCACTTATGATACCATCCAGCCATTGTGTTCCTTGGCATTTCCTCAAATGAGTTGAAAAAAGCTGCACCTGTTTATAGGAGCTTTATTCATAATTGCCAAACCTTGGAGCAATCAAGATGTCCTTCAATAGTAGAATGCATAGACAAACTATCTATGCATACAATAGAATATTATTTAGCAATATAAAGAAATTAGCTATCAAGCCATGAAAAGACATGGAGAAAAATGCGTATTACCAAGTGGAATAAGCCAATACTAAAAAGTCTAGCCTTTTACTATATGATACTAAGTATCTGATGGTCTGGAAAAGGCCAAACTAAGGAGACAGCAAAAAGATAGTGGTTGCCAGGGACCAGAGGTGAGGGAAGGAAGGAAGGTTGAATAGACAAAGTATAGGAATTGTTTTAGGGGCAGTGGAACTACCCTGTATGATACTGTAATGGTAGATATATGTTATTATACATTTACCAAAACCCATAGAATGTACAACAGAAAGTGTGAGCCCTCATGTAAACTATGGATATTAATTAATAATTATGTATTGGCCGGGCACGGTGGCTCAAGCCTGTAATCCCAGCACTTTGGGAGGCCGAGACGGGCGGATCACGAGGTCAGGAGATCGAGACCATCCTGGCTAACACGGTGAAACCCCGTCTCTACTAAAAAATACAAAAAAAAAACTAGCCGGGCGAGGTGGCGGGTGCCTGTAGTCCCAGCTACTCAGGAGGCTGAGGCAGGAGAATGGCGTAAACCCAGGAGGCGGAGCTTGCAGTGAGCTGAGATCCAGCCACTGCACTCCAGCCTGGGCGACAGAGCGAGATTCCGTCTCAAAAAAAAAAAAAAAAAATTATGTATTAACATTGGCTCATCAACTGAAATAACTGTACCACAATAATACCAGATGTCAATAATAGGGGAATTGTAAAGGTGGGGGTGGAGATGAGATGAATGGGAATTCTCTGTACTATACACTCAATTTTTCTATAAGCTTAAAAAATAAAGTCTAAATGATGAAGGTGCCTGAAATTGTGGCTCTCAGGCAGGGATAGCATAGGACAGAGTTCTCTAGGTAATCATGCTCATTCAAAAAGGAAAAATTAGAAACTTATTGAGTAGAATAAAAAGGTCAAGGTATGCCAGCTGGCTATGGAAGCTTCCCCCATTTCACACGCTGGAGTAGCAGAGATGTATGCACAGGCAGATGAAGATCTCAAAGGCCACTGTTGTAACTGTGCTGTAGCACAGAGAAAAATATTTGAGAAACAGACCTGCAGCTAGTATTTCTGTCAGCTGAAGAGAAAGTTAAGTCAGTTCTTGCACACAGGGACACACATCTGACCTCATACCCAGATTCACTTCTTTTCTGCTGTACACATTCTCCTGGTCCTTCTCTTCAACCTTCTGATTTGGAAAGAAGTTCTCTCATATAAGAATGAACAATTTTCAAAAAGAAACCAACACAGAATCCATACAAAAAAATACCACAAGAACAAAGGTGGAAAGGATAGGGAAAAACACATGTCAAAGAACTCATGCCAGAGGAACGTACACATCTGTGAGCTCATCCTGTGAACTCAAGAACTTCATGAAATCATCAATTCTGTAGAAAAAATAATACGATTAAAACAAAGAAAAAAGTTTCAAGAGGTAAATAATATGATAAGACAAGGAGGTGAAACGTGTACACACAACACAGTCAGCAAAAGGAGGAGGAAAATGAGGCTACCCTGTAGAGACAGCCAAGCCATAAGCCACAAAACTTAAAAGAGACATTACTGAAAACACAGTAGAGTGTTTTACAAATAAAACACTTTAAAGGTTAAAAAAAAAAGAAAGAAAGAAAAAGGTAAACAAAACAGGATAAGATCAAGACATTAGTTTTTCAAAAAAAGGTTTAGTGGAAAAATGATAGATATGGAAACTAGATAAAAGAGATCTCTGATATGCATGATCCATTTCCCTGAAGAAGAGAACAAAACAAATGGAACAGAAAAAAATGTATAGTCTGAGAAAACATTAATAATATACCATTAAGTCCGGGTGTGGTGGCTCACACCTGTAATCCCAGCACTTTGGGAGGCCAAGGCGGGCAGATACCTGAGGTCAGGAGTTCGAGACCAGCCTGACCAACATGGTGAAACCCCATCTCTGCTGAAAATACAAAATTAGCCAGGCGTGGTGGCATGTGCCTGGGAGGCTGAGGCAGGAGAATCGCTTGAACCTGGAGGCAGAGGTTGCGGTGAGCTGAGATCGCGCCATTGCACTCCAGGCTGGGCAACAAGAGCGAAACTCCATCTCAAAAATAATAATAATAATAAGTAAATAAAATAATATACCAGTAAGACTTTGAGCCATATGTTTACAGGAAAAAATGATGCCCAATTCCATACCAATTAGGGTCTTCAAAAAGTAGTGAACTTCCAAAATAAAAGACCATTTTTGCAATTGTGCTCAGTTAACTAAACTAACTAAACTCAAAACACTATTCTTACAACTTTTTTTATTCCTCCCACAGCATGCACATTGGTCTTTTAGATACATAAATCATATCACATCCTACTTTAAACAATTCAATGACCTGCCATTGCAAATATGACAGAATCCTTCCAAGGCCTGCTATTAGCTTACTTAGACCTATGTTTGCCTCCCAACTTGAGTCACTCTCTCACTCAGTATACTCCAGCCACATTTGGCCTCCTTTCTGTTCCTCAAACATGCCAATACCGATCATGCCTCGGGCCTTTGTACTTGCCCTTCTTTCTATCTGGAATAGATAGAACAGACTTCCCCCAGACTTTCCTATATCTAATACTTTCTCATTGTTCGGGTCTTAACTATCTGATCATCTTATCTAAAGTAGTGTTTCCTCTCATAATTAACCTATATCATAATCCTTATTTTATTTTTAGTCTTTCTTTTTTTTTTTTTTTTTGTAAGGTGTGCACCTTTATTCAACTGGTCTCAAGTCAGTGTACGGGTAAGCCCTGGCTGCCTCCACCCACTCCCAGGGAGACCAAAAGCCTTCAGACATCTCAAGTTGGGGGACAAAAAAGCGGGGACACGAAGGCTCCTCATTCAAAATAAAACAAAATAAACAAGTATTAAGGTGAAGATTAAAAAAATTTTGCATTACATAATTTACACGAAAGCAATGCTATCGCCTCCCCTGTGTGGACTTGGGAGAGGACTGGGCCATTCTCCTTAGAGAGAAGTGGGGTGGCTTTTAGGAGGGTGAGGGACTTCCTGTAACAATGCATCTCATATTTGGAATGACTATTAAAAAAAGAACAATGTACAATCAAAGTCCTCGGCCACATTGTAGAACTTTGGGGGATGCTCGCTCCAACCGACTGCTGTCACCTTCACCGTTCCAGTTTTTAAATCCTGAGTCAAGCCAAAAACAAAACAAAACAAAACAAAAGAAAACAAATAAAGCCATGCCAATCTCATCTTGTTTTCTGCGCAAGTTAGGTTTTGTCAAGAAAGGGTGTAATGCAACTAAGTCACAGTCCGCCTAGAAGCATTTGTGGTGGACGATGGAGGGGCCAGACTCGTCATACTCCTGCTTGCTGATCCACATCTGCTGGAAGGTGGACAGCGAGGCCAGGATGGAGCCGCAGATCCACACAGAGTACCTGCGCTCAGGAGGAGCAATGATCTTGATCTTCATCGTGCTGGGCGCCAGGGCAGTAATCTCCTTCTGCATCCTGTCAGCAATGCCAGGGTACACGGTGGTGCCACCAGACAGCACTGTGTTGGCCTACAGGTCTTTAAGGATGTCCACGTCACACTTCATGATGGAGTTGAAGGTAGCTTCGTGGATGCCACAGGACTCCATGCCCAGGAAGGAAGGTTGGAACCTTCCTTCCAGGGCAGCGGAACCGCTGTTGCCAATGGTGATGACCTGGCCATCGGGCAGCTTGTAGCTGTTCTCCAGGGAGGAGCTGGAAGCCACCGTGGCCATCTCCTGCTCGAAGTCCAGGGCGACATAGCACAGCTTCTCCTTAATGTCACGCACGATTTCCCGCTCGGCCGTGGTGGTGAAGCTGTAGCCCTGCTCAGTGAGGATCTTCATGAGGTAGTCAGTCAGGTCCCGGCCAGCCAGGTCCAGACGCAGGATGGCGTGGGGGAGGGCATACCCCTTGTAGATGGGCACAGTGTGGGTGACCCCGTCACCGGAGTCCATCACGATGCCAGTGGTACGGCCAGAGGCATACAGGGACAGCACCGCCTCGATGGCCACGTACATGGCTGGGATGTTGAAGGTCTCAAACATGATCTGAGTCATCTTCTCGTGGTGGGCCTTGGGGTTCAGGGGGGCCTTGGTCAGCAGCACGGGGTGCTCCTCAGGAGCCACATGCAGCTCATTGTAGAAGGTGTGGTGACAGACCTTCTCCATGTCGTCCCAGTTGTGGCATCGATGGGGTACTTCAGGGTGAGGATGCCTCTCTTGCTCTGGGCCTTGTCGCCCACATACGAATCCTTCTGACCCATGCCCACCATCACGCCCTGGTGCCTGGGGCGCCCCACGATGGAGGGGAAGACGGCCTGGGGGGCATCGTCGCCAGCGAAGCCGGCCTTGCACACGCCGGAGCCGTTGTCGACAACGAGGGCGGCGATATCATCATCCATGGTGAGCTGGCGGCGGGTGTGAACCGGCGGCGGAGCGGCGAAGGCGAGGCTCTGTGCTCGCGGGGCGGACGCGGTCTCGGCCTCGTCTTTCTTTTAAAATATAAGTTCCACCTGAGAAGGGATCATTCTCATTTTTTCCATTTTTAATCACTTCATTTAGTTTGACAATAATTCTGTAATGTTTAAACAGTATGGTGTTTAGATTTATAATTGCTAAAAAGGCATGTTAGTTCATTGCAAACAGGATTTTTACATGAGAAATAGGACTGGTATGTTCTATTAAATGAATGTTAATAGAGAACTCAGTCTTTATATTCCACTTCATTTATAACCTACACTGGTAGTTATCACACAGCATTCATAAATGATGGAAAGATTATTTCTTATCCAAACTAATAGGTACACAACATACACACACACACACACGAGACAGAGAGAAAGAGAGAGACAGAGGGAGAGGAGAGAGGAGAGAGCGAGATATGTATTTTAAGGAAGAGGCTCATGTGATTATTGGTGCTGGCAAGTCTGAAATTTGCAAAGCAAACTGGCAGGCTGGAAACCCTGGCAGGAGTCGTTATTGCATTCTTGATTTCAAAGGCGTTCTGGAAGCTGAATTCCTTTCTCTTTGGGGGACCTTAATCTTTTTTCTTAAGGTTTTCAACTGATCAGATGAGGCTTACCCATAATTTAGAGGGTAATCTGCTTTACTCAAAGTCTACTGGTTTAAGTGTTAATCACATCTAAAAAATACTTTCACAGCAACATTTAAATTGGTGTTTGACCAAACAACTGGCCACCATAACCTACCTATGGTGACACATAAAATTAAACTTCATGGAGGTAGTTGTTGCCTTTTCAAGATTCCCTTTTCAAGTTACACAATAGCATATTCCATGCTCTTCCCTTAACACACTCTCGTCCTTTATTTGTGTGTCCCTAATTAATCCATATCCATATCATTCTTTCTCCCTAAAATTATATTCACTTTCTTCTCAGTAAATGACCTCATGCATCATGACTAAGGATTTCCAGCCTCCTAAGTACCACTCTACTATGTGGAATATCACTTTCATACGCTGGTTTTGTTATGCTTGATGATCTTTCTTGGATCATTTATGAGAATAGGACATATAGCCCTAAAGTCATCAACATGAAATTTACTGTGGAGGAATTGGCACCATCAGTCAGGTTTCTGTCATTCTAAGGAGATTAGCTGACAAAACTAGGCTGCAGTGGAATGCTTGGAGCATGGTGACATCACAAGATTACACCACAATGATTCCTATTCTACCTGTCCCACCTGCCCTGTATTTGATCACTGCATAAGAGATAGTAGAAATGGCATAATCTTTAAAGTAGTGAAATTTTCAAGCCATGTAGTTTAGTGACTTGCTGAAATGGGCTAGGGAATCTAATTTCAAATGGGCAAAAAGAAAAACAAACTATTTTGCTTTAATTTTCTAGTTCAGTGTTTTAGGGGTAAATCAAAACCATCCAAATGTGAGATCAGAAAGAAAATTAAAAATCGAATAAAGTAAGTATTAATCAGTATTAACATTCAACTCTAAATCCTTTTAATCTTTATAGGTATACATGTATCTTTGTGACTCCAGAACTTATGTTTACTTTTTTCATAAGGTATTTCATAAATACATTCATGCTTATTTAATACCATGGAAAAGAAATATTGGCAAATGACTGTTTTCTGCAGGTTTATGGGAAACAGCAGCATATACAGGAGGCCAATTAAAGGAACATGAAAAGTTCCTCTTCTGCATATTACCTTTTGAGCCTCTCTTTGGCCAGATTGAGTTCTTTGTGGAGACCTCCTGGTTTTTGTCCTTTGTTTTGTCCCTGCTTCTTGAGATGGCCTGTGCCTTGTTTCTGAGGCGTTGGCATGTACAACCATTTCTTGCCACCTTCCAACATCGGCTCATAAACCTTAGGCCTAGGTCTGTGCAAAGAGATTTTCAAAAGCAGATGAAACCCAAAGGTTAAAGCTAACATGTGCCAATGAGTTTTTAGATTGGTGCACAGATAAGGAAAGAACCGAGTCAAATGGCAGGCAGAGCAGCCTGTGTTCCTCCTGGAGACAAAGCTCAACTGTTCTGTAAGCTGTTTCTGTATTCGGTGGGGAGCCTCTGGGATGTTGCCAGTTCAGACCTTTAGGAAGTTGTTGACTCCTGAAGTTGACTGGCCTTAAAATAGCGATGTTTCCTGAGTGTCCTCTTTAATGGCAGCTGTTATTACTCAGCAGTCCAGTCAATTTTATCTACCTGGAGCTTACACAGAGCGTGGTCATTGTTTCAGTTCCTGTTCACTACCTCACTCACTGGGTTGATTTCCTTGGCCAGCAGTTCTAAACCCATGAGATCTCCACCCATTGGTCACCTGAAATGTGCTTTAAACATAATCTATTTATTTTCATGTGTTTTCATTCTTTTTTTTTTCACTTTTAAAATCTGTGATATTGATAGAATGGATATCGTTGAGAGCACTTAAGTTGTTATTTTCCTAAAATTTAGGGGTACTTATCCAATGAAATAGTACCTGTGAATGACTTTTATACATTGCAAAGCCTTATTCAAATATCATGTACTATATGTAAGACATACACTAGATTATTAAGTATATGACAGCTATTATGGATTCAATCCCCCTTTATTCTTTCCACTCCAGTTGCTTGTTTTAATAGCAGACATCTGTTTATGAATTCTCTTCCATATCTTTCCTTAGTTTTATTCATTATCAGAACAGCATACTAAAGATATTAACAGTCGGTACCTCCAGACTAGTGTATCATTGTGCTGAAATGTTTGGGAAGCAGCAAATGCAAAATCTATTAGTTGTTGCCTTCATATGATCAATTTGAGACATTAAGAGCTTTCCAAATGTTAATGATTTTTTTTTTTCTTTAGAGAGTACATATTAAGGAATAAACAGAGCGGTATTGGCTATATTTTAAATTCCATTGCAATCCTTGTTTTCCTGTTATTAGTTTTTCCTCACTTTTTAAAAATGTTTAATCTGTATAAATTTTTGTAGAAGACTTCTGGATACTGAAGATGAGCTCAGTGACATTCAGACTGACTCAGTCCCATCTGAAGTCCGGGACTGGTTGGCTTCTACCTTTACACGGAAAATGGGGATGACAAAAAAGAAACCTGAGGAAAAACCAAAATTTCGGAGCATTGTGCATGCTGTTCAAGCTGGAATTTTTGTGGAAAGGTAAGTGAAATTGTTGGCATCTCAAGACAATAATATTTGAAAGGCAGCAGATACATTCATTTTATAAAAGGTATGAGCAGTCTATATTTCACTTATTAAGGAAAACTGTAATCATAATTATAACTAGAATGAACAAATTTGGGACTTTATGATGAACTTACCTATAACAAAAACACCTGGTCCCGGATGCATTCTTTTTATTTATTTTAAGTTGACATGAAGACTGAAAGCAAAGACTTTTGAATGACCTTTCTCCTCAAATGAACCTTTGTGAACAACTGTTTAAAAACAATTCTGACACATGTATATGTTACACAACTAATTTTACCTGAATAAAATGTAACATTTCATAAAATACATTCTACATTGGGTAGCAATCTACATGTCAAGATCACTCAGGCCTTCCTTTGCCCTAAAGATAAAAGCCCATTCACTTCCCATCTTTCCATAATGGAGGAAATCCCTCTCGTGCTCACTTTTGATAGTTTTTTTTTTCCCCCAACATTTCTGTCACTGAAGCAAGGGATATTTGATGGCCCCTAGAAACGCCTAGTTATATCATCAGGGTTTTCAACGTGAAACATATGTTAATATGACCCAATTTTATGTTCTTTCAGCCCTTAGGAATACAGCTTATTTTTTCCATGTAGGAAACAAGATATTTCCTAGAACTAAAACTACAAAAGACCCGAAATAGACATTTTATGTTTGACAAAATTGAAAAGTAGTTATCAGAAATCCCTTAGATTAAAAAATAATTATATGAAATTATATATAGAGCGATTATTTGAATATTTTAGAAACTAGTAAAGTTGAGAAACAGAGAACATTTTGCCAATATGCTTAAAATTAAATTTTAGAGAAAATGCATTATTTCTCATCTTCTGATATCTCTAGGTATTACTGTTAATAAACATTACAAACTTTAATTTTCTTCTGCTAAAGGGACAATGGAAAGCACATTTGAATTTCTAAAAGTGCAAATGAGAATGCATGGCAAGAAATGTATTATAAAACTTAAAGATGGTTAAATACACTACACAATTTAAAGAAGATGACTTTTCTCTAGCACCGAATTAAAAATATCTAAATAGTACATCAGAAAATCTGTGAGAGAATCACAGATGAAACATGAGAGTATGTTTGATTTGCTAAAGAAATGTATATTTTGTCTTCTTTGTTTAAAAAAAAAATTGCAGAACTTGGCAAACTGGGAAAAAATGTAAACTGTGGAGGAAGATCAACCGAATTTTCATTTCCATTCAAGAGAAGGTTATAATACATAAAATATATGAATATGCTAAATTTCCATTTTTTCATATGTTTATTTAGTAGCCTATAAAAGTATAAAATTTTATTTAGTAGCCTATAAAAGTAAACTTTTTTAGTAGCCTATAAAAGTATAAAATTGTACTTCAGGTAACTAAATTAGTAAGCAGTCTTTAAGAAATCAGTGTGCTAAGAACATATGGAAAAAAGTCTTTTTTTAATCACTGTTGAATCCCCACTAGTAGGTGCATAAAAATAGTGGGACAAGTTTATTGGAACTTTTCAAAAGTAATCATCTTCAATCCTGACAGCTGAGTCTATTTGAAGTCTTGTTGCTTCTTCCTTTAAACACTTCCTCCCAAGATTCAATTCCCCGGCAAGCCCTGGCAATTACTTACCCAAATGCATTCTGAATCCACTCACTTCCTCATCTCCACTCCTGCAACCACAATCTAAGCCTCCACTATCTGCCTTCAGAAATATGACAGTAACTTTCTAACTGGGCTCCTCTCCTCCTCACTTGCTCACGCCAACCAAGCCATTCCACAGTGATGTTTTTAGAATACAAATTAGTTCCTGTCATTCTTCTTCTTTTTTTTTTTTTTTGACGGAGTCTCGCTCTGTCACCCAGGCTGGAGTACAGTTGCACGATCTCGGCTTACTGCAAGCTCCGCCTCCCGGGTTCACGCCATTCTCCTGCCTCAACCTCCCGCGCAGCTGGGACTAGAGGCGCCCGCCACTTCGCCCGGCTAGTTTTTTGGGTTTTTTTTTTGGTAGAGACGGGGTTTCACCATGTTAGCCAGGATGGTCTCGATCTCCTGACCTCGTGATCCACCCGCCTAGGTCTCCCAAAGTGCCGGGATTACAGGCGTGAACCACCGCGCCCGGCCTAGTTCCTCTCATTCTTAAGCTTCAAACTACCAGAGGGTTTCCCAATTCACTTGAGCCTGGTTAGGTCCCATTTTGCTTTCTAGCCTCATCTGCTGCAAACTTCATCCTTGACTGAACACCTATACCAGCCTGATTTCAATTTCAAGGACATTTCTAAGCTCTTTCCTGCCTTGGAGCCATTCATCCTGTTATTTTCTCTGTCAGAAGTGGTTCTCCCCACCCTTCAACATAGCGGGCTGGCCCTTTTACCGTTCCAGAGGTCTTCCCGGATCACTCTATGCTGTTCCTCACTATTGCTGCCCCCAGCCAGTGGTTTACCTTCCAGCACTTATCCCTGTTTGTAATCATATATTGTCTCTTATATTTCATTTCTCCTCACCACTGGAATAAGCCCTGTGAAACAGCAGCAGTATTTTCCTTGCCTTCCACTGAATAAGTCTGCTGCCTCTCAGAGTGCCTAGTATAAAATAGTGTTGTTTTTTGTTTGTTTGTTTTGTTTTGTTTTTCTTTGAGACGGAGACTGGCTGTGTCACACAGGCTGGAGTGCAGTGGCGTGATCTCTACTTACTGCAACCTCCGCCTCCCGAGTTCAGGAGATTCTCCTGCTGGGATTACAGGCTCCTGCCACCCCGCCTGGCTACTTTTTTTGTATTTTTAGTAGAGACAGGGTTTCCCATGTTGGCCAGGCTAGTCTCGAACTCCTGACCTCAGGTGATTCACCCGCCTTGGCCTCCCAAAGTTTTGGGATTACAGGCATGAGTCACTGCACCTGGCCTTAAAATAGTATTTTTTAAAGGAGTTTTTGAATTATATCTTGTAACTATTATGGAAACTTCCAAAAATAATCCACTACATTTCCAGTTAGACTTTCACCACCTTTAGAGCCCAGGAAATTCATTGTCATTTTTCAGAAAGTTGTAATATATCACCTGTTTACTAAAGTGTGAGACAACTGGGTTAAGATATCTCTGATACTCATTCTAATTCAAGGATGAGTCATCTTAATTTTCCATCTTAGTTTACTATTTCTAATTTTCCATCCTAGAATTCTATTCCTGATTATAGAATTAGAAAAGTATGATAATGGGAAAGTTTTGCTGTCTCTTTGGAAGGGTAATCCTCTTTGTCTTCCTTTACATTTCATGTAATGAGAAAGTATATTGGTATTCATTTCTCAACCTATCCCAGGTTTAAGAAACTCAGTAGCACCAGAGGTCCCATTGAGGCCAGAGAGCTCTAAAGATACAAGATTTCGAACCAATGATATTGGCTGCAAAGTAATGAGAACAGTTACAATAATAATAAAAATGACGACTTTCTTGTATTGAGAATCATTTACTCTTCACAAAAAGCTTATAATTATTCTCATTTTACAAATGAGTGACATTAAATAGTTTCCAAAGGTCACACAGCAGTGAGTGGCTAACATGTGATTCAAAGCGTGTGTTCTCTTTGCCTTTCTGTGCCATAAAGTCAAGTTAATGTTAATTAACATTTTAAAATTTCTTAATCCTGAATGATTTTTATGTCGATCCTTTTCCCTGTTCATCATCCTTCAATTTCCCCTGCACCTCCATTTTTTAGTATTAATGGTAATGACTAGAAACAGATGGAAAAGACTGTTTCCAAAAAAAAACCTAAGTATCATTGTCGATAGTAATTATTCTAGATCTTGTATAGTATGATTAGTAGTTTCCTTGCTCTGCAAGATTAGAATAATTATACTTATATCAATGAAGTAATTAATATAAGTATTCTTAGTTTTAACTGTTCTAAAATCTTTCAATAGAGATATAGGATAATTTCTTATTTTACCTAATCACCCACATCCAAAAATAATTTATGATTATTTAAAATAAAGTGGAAGCATGAAACCTTTGTGCTTAAGGTCTCTAGAATAAAATGGAGAGATACTTCATCAAGAAAACCTAGGCTAGAGATGTAATTAAACACAATATTTTCATTCTGAACTTCCAACTAGTCAAGACTTAACAGGAAAACATGATAAATTGCTTAGCTTTGATTATCTTTAACAAATGATGACTTTTACATAGAAACTGAGTAATATGTCCCATGCATTTTTAACATAAGGAACATTGAATCAAAAAATTTAGTATCTTCTATAGCGGTTTTATAAAAGACGCAGAATATTGTCCATGTGACCGTTTCTTACATCGAACATATTTATCATATTTAATTAAGCTATGGCATTCTCCAGGCCTTTTGTAGGGAGAATTTACAGATATAGCCTAGAAATTCAGCTTGTTGTGGACTAACTTGATATAAAAATTAAAGGACATGATTAATAATCAATTGAATTCTTTCTTCCCAGGTCTTGGAGGAGGAAACATGTTTCTTTCAGAGTCCCGAATGGAAGCACTATTGCTATATCACACACTAGGCTATCATATTGATTCTTTTCTCACATGAATTCATGGAGGGGGTTCTTATATTTGGTTTATGCTATTTGGGTTGCCCAGCAGAAGATAGAAAAAATCAAATCACTGATTATTAAAAACACTTTTGTTGGCTCGGTGTGGTGACTCACGCCTGTAATTCCAGCACATTGGGAGGCCGAGGTGGGCAGATCGTGAGGTTAGGAGTTTGAGACCAGCCTGACCAACATGGTGAAACCCTGTCTCTACTAAAAATACAAAAATTAGTTGGGCATGGTGGCACGTGCCTGTAATCCCAGCTACTAAGGAGGCTGAGGCAGGAGAATCGCTTGAACCCAGGAGGCGGAGCTTGCAGTGAGCGGAGATCACACCACTGCATTCCAGCCTCCACGACAGAGCAAGACTCCATCTCAAAAAAAAAAAAAAAAAAAAAAAAAACACAAAACAAAAACAAAAAAACACTTTTGTTATTGATACTATTATGGAAATGAAAATAACCTTGTTTTCTTTCTGAATAACCTTTCTTAATATTGAATGACAATTTGAACAAACTTAAATAAGTTTTGCTGATATTAATTTCCCAATATCATTAAATAAAAGAAGGGAGCTATGTAAATTCTGATGACACTACATCTCCCCCCGTATAATTTTAATATAAAAATATAAAGGAAATATTTTAATGACATTTAGCTTCCAGACTAAAAATTTTGTCATATAAATGGACACAAAACAAGAATGTTCTGCTGTCAGGGATATGTTGGCATGTTAGAAAGTTGTTGCATATGCAAAGTGTAGTGCATCTTTCAATATGATAAAGTTCAGGGAAGGATATCTTTACATGGAAACTAAAGTCACATTAACTTTACAAGGTGATTGTGAATAGAGAATATATTACATTGTCAAATTGTAGATGTTTAGTAAAAGGTGACTATAGTTATCATTGTTGACACAAAGGGAGTCTGTAACTAATGATAAGAGGTGAACATGTCAAAAGTAATCTCTTCCCTTACGTTTCAGAAATAGTTGAAAACTTTGAATCAATGAGTTTTATATATACACTTATTTTTGTCTTTTTTAGGATGTACCGAAAAACATATCATATGGTTGGTTTGGCATATCCAGCAGCTGTCATCGTAACATTAAAGGTGAAATCATTTCATTATTTTCATGTTTAAAATGGTCATTTAAAAAATGTTCTTAAAAAGGCTAGGAGAAAACGAGAATAGGTCTTTACTGCAGCCTACATCTTAGAACGTTAAAAAATTCAACATATTCTAACAATTTAACAAATGAACTGTGTTCCAAATCATGACTCATTGTAGATTTAAATGACTGATTTACACAAACTATATCAACGTATATATATGCATGTTTGTATGTATACATACGTGTGGTTTTTTTCTTAATTTTATTTATGGGGATCTTGAATTTATTTTGAAATGGCACTAGTACTTGTCAAAATGTACATATTTTGTTATGAATGTATTATGGAAGAGTTAAATGCATGTTATAAAAAGATGTTTTAGTCAATTATGTTTAAATGACAAAACATATAGAAGGAAATTATTTAGGATTGTAGGTCTGAAAAATACAAAATGTAAGATAAAATTAAGAAAGAAAAAAAACCTTATCTCTCTTATCTTTGGCTTCTCCTGTGGCTACACTATTCTAAGGCCCAATTGCAGTGCTATATATGTTATAAATAATCAGAGTTGAAACTCTGAAGTGAGTAAAGTTGTTGGCTCACATACATGCCCCATTGTGTGTGTATGTTTATGTGTGTGTGTGTGTGTGTGTGTGTGTGTGTGTGTGTGTGTGTGTGTGTGTGTGTTCATGTGCCTTGTTTCTAAATGTTATTTCTACAGAGGCATTTTGTAGGCTCATCCTTCTAAATTCCTTGTTTCTATTGCCTAATTTGGTTAAGGGAAATTAACATTGTCTCCTAAAACATCTTCATGTTGCTTTTTCTGCATTAACCAAGAATTTAAAGGATATTGGCAGCAGCGGATCTTGGGTTGATTTATTTCTGACTTATTGTACTCCTTTTTAATTTTAAATTTGTGTTTTCAAAATTTTTAAGCATCTTCTTCGCATTTGTTTTTTCTCTGCTGCATGTTAGATTTTAATCTCATTAATTTTAAAAGATAGCTCGTTTTTCTTTGGTGCTTTTTTATATTTGTGTTTCTCTGCTTCCTGTCAGATCAGAGGGGACACTAGATTCTGATAGGAACGCAAACCCTACTGTGAACTGTGCATGTGAGGGTTGTGCACGGCTGATGAGGTGGAACAGTTTCATTCCAAAACCACCCAACCCCAACTCGACCTGTGGAAAAATTTTCTTCCACACAACTAGTTCCTGGTGCCCAAATATTGAGGACCACTGCATTAAAGGATATTAATCATTCCTCGGTTCTTGAGAGATTTTGCCTTCTCTATTATTTCCTTAACAGTGAGCAAGAAAATTACTCATTTTTATTTTATTTATTTTAAGAATCTTCCCTTAAAAACCAACTAACAAAATATTTTAGTATGAGAGAATGTAGTATTTTTTCTAACATGTCGTATAGTAAAAAAGATATAAACTAACAGGTTGAGAAAGGGAATATCACCAAGTAAAGAATGTTTTAGTTAAATAACTCTTATTTTCTGAGAAGCCTCCTTGTCTTGTTCGTTCTCAATCTGATGACATAAAATCCAAGCATCTGCAGTAGTTTGCAAATGTAAATCATCAGGGTTTATAAAAAAATTCTCAAGAAATAAAGAATTAACCTTTTACTCAGTGGGAACACCCAAGTTGGAGCTGTAAATATAAATAGCAACCTTCTAAGAGTCTGGACTAACTCTTGTTTGTTAGCTTTGGAGTTTGATAAAAGATTTGTTGGCCTCCTTTGAGATTTACTGATGTAAAATGCCTTCTAACAGAACTTATAATAACTTTCAATATATAAAGAGATAAAGCAAGCATTTGGGGATCAAATAAGGGCCAAATGCAAGGAATTTAATAACGACATACAAGCAAACCAAAAACTATTTCATTGGTGCTTGTTTCCAAGTGATTAAAAATACCATTTGAAGCTCTTATTTTTTGAAGGAAGTATTTTTAAAAGAGACTGAATACTTTTTATCAGGTTTTTAATTTGGTTCTAGCATATTATAGCACATAGAGTTGGCCTCCAGAAAAAATGTGTTGAATGAAATTTGAAACATGCCTACTCAAATAGAAAATTAATGCATAGCTTTATGGTTGCCCACTTGCTGTTCAATACTAAACCTACTGTATGTGTGTAAACAGTAGGCCTTCTTGCTAGCAGTTTCTGATAACCATTAGAATGGACTACAGTGCTTCTACAGATTTTCAAAGCAAAATCATGAGGTAGTTGGAGTGGTTTATATCCCTGCTCACTGCCCTCTCTCTCTGTTATGGGGTACTTTCTAGTTTCCCTTCTGGCCTGCTTGCTTCCCTAGGGAATTGCATGAAATACGAGTATTACTATCCTCTTCCTCAATCAAAAGGCCCACTTCCTTTTTCTCACCACCTGTCCCTCGAGCAAATTATTAGTAAGTCAGCCAAAGATAGAGCAAATAATAATAGGTGAAAAGTAGTGTAAAAAAATACCTTTTAATAATTAAAGATAGTGTATACTCTATCTCTCTATGATATTTATATATTTTTCTTTCTTTCTTTCTTTTTGGAAATGGACTCTCACTCTGTCACCCAGGCTGGAGTGCAGTGGCGTGATCTTGGCTCACTGCAATCTCCGCCTCCTGGGTTCAAGCGATTCTCCTGCCTCAGGCTCCTGAATAGCTGGGATTACAGGTGTGCACCACCACACCTGGCTAACTTTTGTATTTTTTGTAGAGATGGGGTTTCACCATGTTGGTCAGGCTGGTCTCAAACTCCTGACTTCGTGATCAGGCCATTTTGGCCTCCCAAAGTGTTGGGATTACAGGTGTGAGCCACTGCACCAGGCCAATATTTACATCTTATAACAGGACGTAAATATCAAAACTTTATGCCAAACTGCAAACTCTTATGGTGAAATTTCAAGCAATGTAGCAAGTGAGTAAGAAAGAAAAACTGGCACTATTTCTTCTGTATTTCCCAATTGACATCACCTATGTAACTAGCAATTCTATGCTAAATTGAGGTCCACTCTGAGAAAATGATTTATGGCAGGAAGTTGGAGAGAGATTAAAGATAATGACAGTATTATGGTATTATCAAATGCATTAAATCAGTTTAGTAACTTTGGGATTAAAGAAAAGGTTTTGGTGCTTTATTCAGCATTATGGCCTCAATTTTCTGGACCCATGGATACTAAGTGGTCCTGTCCTATGAAACTCTGGTCAAAGTGTAGTTTGGCATGCTAAATTGAAAGATGACCTGCTAAATGTACAATGCCTTATCTTTTGAATAAATTCTCATAGAAACATTATTGTATTGGCACCTAAAGTACTTATTCTTTTTTCTACAGGATGTTGATAAATGGTCTTTTGATGTATTTGCCCTAAATGAAGCAAGTGGAGAGCATAGTCTGAAGTTTATGATTTATGAACTGTTTACCAGATATGATCTTATCAACCGTTTCAAGGTCAGAAACATGGAACACAAGTGAAATGCTCTTAGAATTGGTTATTTGAATAAGAATGAAAATGCAGAACATTTGAGTAATTAAGCAATTCATTTTAGGATGTCTTAGCAGGTCACAGAATTAAGGGGATGAGGTCTTTACATGATAGAACCATTCTTCACAACTCACTGACACATCTATATATGCACCTAGAGATCATGAGACCACTATAGCCTCATTCCAGCAAGATGCCAACATCCCCTGACTTATTCACAAAACACTCACATGAGGTTTGGCAGCTATGTCTTAAAGAAATATGACTACTCCAGCATTCTTAAAATACAAAATGAACCTTTACTGCCAGCTTTTCTTAAATTAGATTGAAGGGTCTTCTAATTAACTTCATTTAGAACCATCCAAGCAATAGATTTGATACAGACTACTGAGCAGACTGTATCTTATTACTTTCATCATTTCCTATAGAATAATCACATTTTTAGAGCTGTAAAGTACTGGGAGATAATCTATTTTAACCTCTTTGTATTAAGATAGAAAAACTAGACTCCACTAATTGTAACTGGAAATATTTACCCTTTTAAGAACTAGCCTTCCTACTCTCTGGAAGATACTAAAATTTCAGTGTAATAGTATGAGTAAGTTTGTAATTTAATCTGTCCTAGTTAAATACTAGGGGGTTACAATCCTTCTTTTTGGGAATGAAAGCTAACATGTTCATGAAGTGGTTTTTCAGAACAATCGACATTTGACATAAAGAAACTGTTGTCCACATCTGACTCACTAATATGTTCCACGACAAACTGTGCTCAAGTTGATTTAGTACCACTTTTTTGGTCAAAATATAATTATAATTATTACTTTCCACAGATTCCTGTTTCTTGCCTAATCACCTTTGCAGAAGCTTTAGAAGTTGGTTACAGCAAGTACAAAAATCCATATCACAATTTGATTCATGCAGCTGATGTCACTCAAACTGTGCATTACATAATGCTTCACACAGGTATCATGGTAAGAAAGTCTTTGTAACTGAGGTTTGTTCATTTGGAAGCATCAACTTCCATTCCTGTAAGTTCCTATTGTCTCTTTAATGCCCATAGAGGTATTCAAAGTAATAAGTTTTATAAATAATAATTGTTTGGATTTTTGAAGCTTCATGGGTTATAATATACATTTTTCAAAAAATACTTTAAGTCACTGCAAAAAAGATAACCAGAGGCAAATAAAAATATATGTTTCCCCAAATTTGGACTACCAAACATTTTTGTTTGTAAAATCATTTTTTCCATAGAAATCAACCAAAAAAAGTGACCTAGAGAAAAAGTCTTTAGAATAAAAGTTATAGCACTCTGTTCTCACTCATTATGTGCTCCTAACCTGACCTTAGTCGCTTTTGCTCTCTTAGTCACAGTCAAATTCTAATAGGATTTGGGGAAATTATTCATGTGAATTTTTCCAAATTTTCTTTCCTCTTCTTTGCATTTGATGAATCAATGAATGGGTGACTAAATGATTCAGCGAAGCAAAGCCTGAAATAACAGTGAGTGTATGACAGGAACTCTGAGAGAGCTGGGAATTTTTGTAATGTCTTAAAACTCACAGTGATTCCCAGAAGGTAAAAAGTGAGGAACTGACCTTCCTGTGAAGGTGCCAAACTGAGCTGGGTTCAAAAAAGGAGCAGGCCATGTGAGATTTCTAAATCCTAGCACCTGCTTTAATTGTGAAGTGTAGTGAGAAAATGCCATTTCAACCTAGGAGGCAACCAGAATTTTGTCATTTACAAAAAATATTCCTGCTTGAATGTATTTTTTTTTTACATTTGCTACAAGTGTAAAGGGAGTCAAATAAAAGTCTCCTATATCACCTTCAGAACATCTGGTGTGAAGGTGACATTGAAGAGATGTGGGTGTCATATTAATTGGTAAACAGAGAAAATCAAATCTACAATGTGGTTTTACTCTCAGAATTATAAGGAAGACTGTTGTGGGACCTAATAGGCCATTCCAACTTCTCTGTAAGACTGGGGAATTTGGCCAAGCCTGGCATGACTCCTAGAAAGTTAAAGTTGTTAGCAAAGATCACATAGTCACTTTCTGAGAGCTATGACTTACCAAATATAAATGTAACTTTCTGATTGTATTCATCCTTTAGCAAAAACGTGTCACTGGGCTCTTTACTCATCCATTAATTTGGCCATTACAAAAATAGTCTGGTAGTAGACCTTTAGTGTTGTCCAGAATCAAGAAAATACATTTGAACTAAAGAGAATAATGAGAAATTCTACTATAGATGGAGAAAGGGAAGACAAAATGAGTTTATGAATGTATTGACTATTTTGTCAAAACTAGGTTACACTGTCAGCTTCACAATTTTTGGAAAGTTATTTTAACAAGTTTTGCCTACATTAAAAAGTAGTGATAGGTGACTATTACATTTCATGTATACGAATGTGTTGGTTCTTTGTAACAAAAAAGCTTTATAGAAATTTTCATTAGCAAAAACTCTTTAGTTCTTTCTCACCCCTCAGATTTGATATAAAGAAGACTGGGTCATCTACTCTAGTGTTTTGGTTGATGCCCTGCTATTTCAGGATGGCCCTATCAGTGTGACATTTATGAAGCACTCTGGTAGCAGCCCAGTACTGTCAGGAGACTAATGCATGTTGTCATCTGCAAGATGTTTTAAGGACCATTCCTGAAAGGGATTGCAATTAAGCCATCGTCCTTCTGTTTGTTAATGTCATAAGGGACGCCTTCAAGTCTGGGAGTAGACAATGCCGAGGAGAGTTGATGCTCATACACCTGCTTGTCCCCCTCACTCTCCTTTTGTCGCTTGATTCATTTGTAGTCCTGTGCCATGGTGACAGTGATGTGCAATAACTCAGTCCATTTGCTAAGGAACAAATGTTTTATAAAGTGCTGTCAAGCCACCTTCAAATGTCTCTTTGAATATGAAATTATCCAAGGGCCTTGGCCAGAAGACATTTGCATTAGAGGGTTCCTGGCATTGCATTCTCTCTAATACTAAGAGTACAAGGAAGAGAGATGAATTTACATCAAGCTCCTTTGGAATTTTTAGTGCACTGACTACACAGAAACAGTCTTCCACACTTTGGAATGACTGCATTTTTCTCTGATTAGTCTACAGTACATTTAGCAGTACATATTTCTACAAATTATGTGGAAATTCTGTTCTTATAAATGGCTTCCAATATGATAGTGTTTGGAAGAGGAAAGAGAGTGTGGACTCAGGAAGCATGAGTTTAAACCCATGCCCCACCACTTTCAAATTCGCTAGCTCTACATTGCTTCCCTTGTCACTAAAATGCAGTTAATAATACCAGCCACCTTATAGAATGGAAATGAGGAGTAAATAAAATCACATTTGTAAAGCACCTAACCTAGTGCCTAAAACATAATAGCTATTAACATACCTTCATTAATTAATTGTAATATGCCAATTTTCTATACTGGTAACTTACAGCAAACTTCTTCAGCCTATTCAAAGGAATAGAGAAAAATAGTGTCAAATCTCATAAATTCTAGCTAAAAGAGTTGGTGATACTCAAGGAATCAAGAAATAAATGTGATTTTCTGACGTGAAATTCTCCCCACCCTTTATATAATACACATATATACTTTGTATAATACACGTATTTACTTTTTTTATCCCACAGGCGCACACACACACACATCCTGAGTAATTCAGATATGAAAATTACATTATAAGTCCTAAGTCAAAACTCTATTCGCCTCTACCCATTCATATAGTAAAATTAGCTAGAAATTCTCCTTTTGAAACCTTAGAAGAATATGTTCAGCATATTGCCTTCTTTATGTAATGAATGCTATCATGATCCGTGGAAGAAATAGAAACTTTGAAATCAGACAGATTTGGGTTTGCATTCCTGCTCTGCCACTAGATAGGTACGTGAACTTTGAAATGTTGATCCATTTCTCTAGGATTCAGCTTTGTTATCTGCAACATAGGTATAAAAATATTTACATATAACCATCTTATGAAGTGGTTATAAGAATTTAATGAGACCAGCTAACTAAAGTGTCCAGTTAATAATTCCTTTCCTTTGTTTCTGTTTTAATACATGTGGCTAATAGCAGTCAATACCTCTTTATAAGTTGATGACTGCCCATTCTAGAGTAAGCCAACCTGAGCATTTCTCCAGACAAAATACAACCTACAGGTCTGATGAAATACAGTGTCTGCATTGCTCATGACTTATCATCTTAACCCTTTATTTCTGCCTGTTAGGAATCAGAAGAAACTTGGATTTGTATTGACCACTGCTGTAGTTGGAAAGAGTGACAGGATTTAACCTCATTCTCTCTGGCTTGCCCTCAGGAGTCATTTATAAAATCTATGAATTTAAGCACCTGTTTTCTGAGTTAGAATTCTTTTTGATACTAGCACAAAATGAATCAGCAGCTAAGAAACTAACAATCAGTCCAGAATTCTACTTTTGCTAATACAAAGTAGATGTGTTTTTAAATTAAGTGTGAAAGTTCAATGTTTCTCTCTTCCTATACTAGTTTGTAGTGGAACTTAATGATTTAGTCCATAGTGTGGAAATAAGTAAGGGGAATTTGTGGAGAAAGTACTATTTATGGGAGGCAGAAATGAACCAGAATAAAAACAGGAAATGTGTTTATAATAAATTTTCACAGCTAGCAAGATAATAATTTTAAATATTTACGAGTCAATCACTAATTAATTCCATCTCTGATTTTCTAATTTAATTTCTTTTTACTATTGACACTTTATATTCTGTATTATCATAGTAGATAATGAATGCTGCCTTTTAAAAACCACAGCTATATTTATAAATACAAAATTTGAGCCCACCCCAAAATTTAAATAAGTGACTTTTTAAAAAGAAATCATTTTCTTTAATAAAACAGTGGGTTTCTAGGGTTCAAAACTAGTTTAACTTCAATTGCTATTCATTTCATGGTGTTTATAGTTCCATAGTTTCATTGGGAACATTGGCGGCTCAGTCCCAATTCAGACCTCTATAAGGTCACTTTCTTCCTTTTAATGACTCATAATTAAATGTGTCTATGAACACAGAACAGCTAGTTATATTAACTCCCTTTGGCTCTGAAAATTATTTCTGCTTCATCTGATTGTGAGGCGTTTGTACTTGAATTACAATCACTAATGATATTTTAACTATTATTTCCCAGATTTAATGCCTTAATCAATGCCTTTAACATAGTAAGTTCCTAGCAAAATGCCATTTATTCTTTATTTTACCATATGACAAGACATGATAGGCACAGTGCATACATTAACTCAAAACTTCTTCTTAAACCCCATAGGGGAAAGGTTACTAATGCCATTCTCACCAGAACTGTAGCTGAGAGGGTAAATAACTCATTTTCCTGAGGATTAACAGAGATTTAAAACCAGGACTGATTCCATGGTCTCTTACCACTGTTACCTCTTTCTAATGCAAAACTAGCTAATTGCAATTTAACAAATACTAAGTTCCTAATATGTGCCAAATATCATGATAGGTTATGTGAAGGGAGCTAAGATTAATAAGATTATAGCTTTGGTATCTATGAGATTCAACAATTGTCACTGCCTTCATTTTTGACCCATGGACCTACAATGGCTTTCTTTTACCTTTTACACAAAATCTAAATTCATCAATTCTCATCAAATTAGTCCATTCACTCTTTCCATACTCTCCATATTCTTCAATTTCACTTCACTTGATTCTCCAACACGATTGTACTAATGACAATTCTATTTTAATACAGACCTTATAGAATGATTCTACATTTGCTCTTTCTATTTAAAATTCTTCTGTCTCTATCCTTGCACTTAACTATCAATCTTTTTCCATCCTTTTCCCAAGATCCACTGCCACCAATTAGCCTTTCTGTCTATGCTCTTAAATTGCATCTTTATTCTGCAAACTTTTATCAAGTGTGCACAAAGTTTACATGATCTCTTTCTGTTGTTTTTTGCAAGGTCTTTTATTGTTTTAAGTGTATAGAATAAGACCACTCCGAGTGAGCTTCATAGCATTTTGGATTCCGCATTTCTACCATCAAGTGCCATCTCTTTATAGCGTTCTCTAGTAGAACTTGCTGTGATGATGGAAATGGTTTGTGTCTTTGCTGTACTATATGGTAACCACTTGTCATATGTGACCAATAGGCATATGGAATATGGCTAGTGTAACTGGGAAAGTGAATTTAATTTTAATTAATTTTCTTTATTTTTAATTTAAATAGTCACATGTGGTTACCATATTGGGCAGTGCAGTATAAGGGTTTCACAAAATGTGAGTGATGAATAAACTATTGAATTATTTCTAAATGAACTAATAATAGCAGAGAACTTTTGTTAAAGCATCTAGCTAGTAACTGAAAGGTAAATGTATGTAAAGTGGATAGTCATGGATTTTACATGAAAGGATTTATTCTTTTAGCATTATTTGAAGTTAATTGCACAGCCATTTTTATGTGTTATGAATAGAAAATTTTGTGAATTTCAGAAACTTTTCTAAATCTCTAAACATAAAAATGAAGTATACTTTCTCTAGTAAGGAAGTGAATATTTTTAAGTTTTAGATGAACATTTTTTTTCATAGTAGATTGTTCAACAACACTTGGGCTAAAAGACATTTTAATGTTGCGTGAGCTATATGTTAAAAATCACCAAACTGTAATTGATTTCAGAAGAACCCAAACATGTATGGCTGTAAATTCAAAATCCAGTTAGGGTTCACTTTTTAAATAATAGGAAACTGCTCCTTTTTCAATTAGCAAGGACAATTATATTCTGAATTTTGAACTTATAGGCCATGAAACCATCATTGACCTTATGAAGCATCCATCATGCACAATTAGTGGAGGTAAAAATAGGGAAAAAATTAAAAGAAATAAAAAATAATTTTATATGATTACATAAACAGGGTGCACTGAAAGTCCTTTTCAGAGAAAGGAAAGATGGTATTTATTTCTTGAATATAATAGATTCTTTCTGTGATTTACTAGCACTGGCTCACTGAACTGGAAATTTTAGCAATGGTCTTTGCTGCTGCCATTCATGATTATGAGCATACAGGGACAACAAACAACTTTCACATTCAGACAAGGTAAGTTTGAAAAAGTATTAACTTTCATTAGTTAAAATTTGAAATTTATTTTTCTGCATATTACTTAAGATAATTTTAAAAAAATAATAAAGATTCTAATAAGAACAGGTTTAATGAATTTTTAGCAAAATTTCTTAAGCTGCTAACACTTGAATCAGTCGACTACTATTTTTCCAGAATGTTGTGTATAGTATTTTGTGGCATATCTAGCAATTTAAAGAACATGAAAATGTTTAAGGCAATCTGTCCCTGCCCAGAACTTACACTGTGAACTACCACACAAGTCAGACATCTATCTATTCACTGATGCAAATCTTGCAACATAATGCTTAAGGTACTGGTTTCATGTCATTATGTATTTGAAAGTAATAAAATTGTACTTCTGAAAATAAAATCCAAAAATTAAATCTAATTTTCAGGCCAGCATGAAGTATTAAATTTAAAATAACTAGAAAATGAAATTATTTAATGATGGTTACAATGGAAGTTATTTAAATCAAAATACCAGAGTGAAAGTATGTTAGTCTGTTAGGGATGCCATAACAAAATACCACAGAATGGGTGGCTTAAACAACATGAATTTATTTTTTCACAATTATGGATGCTGGGAGTACAGGATCACAGTGTCAGCTGGTTCGGTTTCCTCTGAAGTTGCTCATCTTGACTTACAGACAACACCCTCCCTGCTGTTTTTTCACATGGTCTTTTCTCTGAGCACATGCACCCCAGTGTCTCTTCCTCTTCTTATATGAACACCAGTCATATTGGACTTGGGCCTCGCTCTTGTTACTTCATTAACATTAATTACACCCTTAATAGCCCTATCTCCAATACAGACATACTGAGGGTTAGGGCTTCAACATATGAATTTTAGGGCAGACACAATTCAGTCTATAACAGAGAGTTAGCCTAAACTCTTTTTAGTTAGGCAGAGAAGTCAGTATCTGAGAAGCAAGATTTGGTCTAGGCCCCATCAGGATCCAGCTTACTTTATATGTGTGGGATCCTGAAATTTCTTAAGGATGCTTAATAAGGAGATATATGTTAAGAGCTGATGTGTCTCTTGAACCACTGCATAAATCTCCATTCTTATTGAGGAAAGATTAAATCTGATTTTTTTTCTAATTAATAGACTTTGTTTCTTAGAGCAGTTTTAGATTCACAGAAAGACTGAACAGGAAGTACAGAGTTCTATGAGTTCCATATGCTTCCTCCTGCTACCCTAAAGTTTCCTTGTTATTAACATCTTACACTGGTGTGAGATATTTGTTACAATTGATTAACCAATATCGACAACTTGTTATTAACTAAGGTCCATTGTTTGTATGAGGGTTCACTGTTTGCATTATGGGTTCTATGGGTTTTGACAAATGTATAATGTCCTGTATCTACCATTGCAGTATCACAGGCAATAGTTCCACTGCCCTGAAAGTCTCCTGTGCTTCATCTATCATTTCTCTCTTCCTGCCCCTTTACCTCTGGCAACCACCGGTCTCTTTAATGACTCTTTAGTTTTGCCTTTTCCAAAATGTCATATAGCTGAAATAATACAGTATACAGTTCTTTCAGACTGGGTTATTTCGTTTAGAAGAATGTGTTTAATGTTCCTCCATGTCTTTTCATGGTTGGCAGCTTATTTCTTATCACTGAATATTATTCCATTGCATGGACATACCATATTTTGTTTATGTATTCACCTATTAAAGCAAATCTTGGTTGTTTCCAAATTTGGGCACTTATGAATAACACTGATATAAGCATACATGTGCAGGCTCTTGTGTGGTCAGTTCATTTGGTTTTTAAATATATATATTTTTAACAACTGATTTTCCAGATGTGGGAGTTATTGTTTGATGTGGGGAATATAGAAACAGTTTATTAAAATATTAGACAGTTTAGAACTTAAAGGACCATAAGATGAGTGAGATCCACAGTATAGATCATCTGGTCTGATTTCCATCATCTAAAAATAGAAAATGAAGATCTCGAGAGGTGAAGTGACCTGTCTATATGCACCTGGTCAGGTGATGGCAGTGGCAGAATTGAGGAGTGAGAAGAGGGACACTCACTGTCAATCCAGTTTCCTATACAAGCGTGCTCCCACGGCCAGAGACAGACACATGATAATTCTAACCTGTTAAAGCCTGAAATGGGGTGGGCTTACACATGTAACCCTTTAATGGAGACACAGGAAGAGTTACAATTCAAACAGTGACGTGTTGGGGAGGGCATTCTGTCTGTCCCTGGAATGGAGGAAACCCCAGGGTCTCCTAGATTGACACAGGTTGAAGGGAAAAGGAAAACTTCAGAGTCTGGTTATGTAGCAGGAATGTTATTTTTCTACCCATATTTGCAGAGTAAAGGGAGATTTTTGCTTTTATTTGTGTTTAATGTCAAAGGAAAACAGGACTATGCAGATCATTTTGCTTACCAAAGGGTCTCTACATCCACTGGATCCGCAACATGGAGGATTTTAATTAAAGATTGCTCATCACTGAGCTAGGCTTTGTACAGGAAAACAGTTCTAGGGGTTTGAGAAGAAAGCAAGTGATTTGTTATCAGTGAATACCAGTTGCCCTTTCGACTTTGAAAAGTAAAGGCCAGTGGGCTGGCCTCTTCCAGCAGCAGTGTTAGATCATCACTCTGGCTTTCTCCTTTTACTATTTATCTGCGACTGGATGAAGAGTTCTGATTTACTTATGCATTTGGCTGTGGAGAGGGAGGAGGAGGAGGTGGAGGAAAGGAGGGGGATGACAAGGAAGAGGAGGACAAGGAAGGGCAGATGGGGGCAGAGAAGGAGAAAGAAGAATCCTATTTTTTTCAATTTATATTTTAAAACTCTGTATAAAAATGGGAAAAAAATTGCCTGACAGAGTAAACTATTTAATGAATGAATTCGACATGAACTTGAAAATTCCGTGAACCAAAATGTTGTAATGACCAAAATGCAACAATATAACATGATTTTTAGCTCTCAATATTGCCTTCATCCAAGAAGAAATAAGGTCATATGTCATTTATATCAGTAATTATATTTTATTTTATATTATTCATTGTTACTTGGATTTGAGAGTGTTTTTTCCAATCTGGAAACTAATTTACTACAGAATACAAAATGGCTAAAATGCGATTTGGAACATAGGGCAAGGCTAGATTTGAGTTCAATGCAGATATTATAATGCATGAAATCCTTGAAAGTGTAAATAAATGGAAATAATTTCCTCTTTGTGAAAAGAAATTGCCAGGCTACATGTTGCCATGGATACTGGATGTTGCTCAGAGTCTGTTCTTTTCTTAGCAGTCAAAGACCATCTCAAGCATTAGACCATGCCGCATTCTCAGCATCCTTGTTAGCTTTATGAGACAAAATCATGCACACTTTCCTACAATTAAATCTGGTTCAAAAACACATTTTAGCTGGTCTCTGAACAAGTAAATGGTGATACTTGGAGCCATATCATGTATTAACTCTGACAAATCTGCTATGGCTAGATTTGGTGCCATATAGTGCAAATGTTACTGGAAAATCACAGCTTTCCCCATGATCTCAGCAAACTTCTAGAAATGCACACAGTGTTTTGCTTGGGAAACATCTAGTTGATTATCTCTTCAATGAGGATTATACATATGCTTTGCCAGTTCACATTTCTGTATGTTGAGGTATGATTATTGATTAAGTCCTTTTTAGGCCTTAACTAAGATTGTTAAATGGAAATCTATTTTAGAAATATGTGCTATTAAAGACATATGTTATTTCACCTTTATGATAGTGCTAGAAACAAAAAAGAAAGTAACAGTGCCTGGTAGGTCATTTATCATATGTTGGATGAATAATAAAGCTTGGTATATCTGGCAGACTATCAGACACAGATTTTAAACAGGCTGCTTGTATAAAATGTCAGATTTCTTTAGTTTTTGTTTTCTTTGTTGTTTTTAAATAATTTTTATTGTGCACATTTATGGTATATAACATGATATTATAAAATATAGATAGATAGTAAAAAGATTATTATACAGAAGCAAATTAATATATCCATGATCTCACATAGCTACCCATGTGTGGTAGTGGTGTTGTTTTAGTAGGAACTTTCGTTTTTTATTTTGTCCTTGTCTACTCTATCATAAATATTCAGTGGGAGGGCCAGTTATAACTAGGACTTTACCCACTGAAAAGCCTGAAACAGTAAGTCTGAGTGAGGAGTTTTAAGTCTAAGTATCTACCAGGAGATAGGAGAGTGAGAGAAGCCTTGGTGTTGGGTAAGTGGTAGCAAACTTGCTACAAGTTTTAACTTGACTTTCTTTTTTGCTCTATTTGTTGCCAACTTTCAACTTGCCAACTTATATGAATGAGTTCACCATTTTAAGAGATTGAACATAGTGATTTTGCTTCCATTCCACACTTGCATAATGATCTGGCAACCTAGGAGATAGAGGAAGGAGAAGCCCAGGTTCCATTATAGAGATCTGAGAATGCTTGAAATATTTCAGACTTAGAGTTAGAACACCAAATTCATCAATGCAACTTGAAGTATACCAATTTATTTGATAATCAAATTATATTAAAATACAGACAGGTGAGAAATAAAAGCCTTCCCTTGATGTATTCATCATTTTAAAAAATAAAATGTTCCTTTTAAATGAGTGATGAAGCATACATTTAAGTGTTCTTTAAAAATGATTTTTCCATCTTAATTTTAAAACAAAAGGATCTATAACATTAAAAATTTAATCACAACATTATAAGTGAGTAAAAAACTAGAATCATAAATGGATCAAATGCTTTTCTTCATCCCCTTCCTGCTACCCAAAGTAATTTTAGTTTAAAGGAACAGGGATGATATCAACACTCTTGAATGGGTACAAAGGGGTTTGTTCATTCACTGATTGAATAAGACGTTAGGTAATTTTATTCTCTTTGATATAGCTAGAGTATTTTGCAGGTGTCTGGATTACAAATCAGAAGGAAAAGGCATAAGCACATTTAAACTATAATAATGATAATTAAAAGAAAACTAAGCACCAAAACTAAGTGGGGTTTATCCCAGGTATGCAGGTCTGGCTCAACATTCGTAATTCAATTAATATAATCTATCACATCAACAGGGTACAGAAAAAAAAATCATGTGATCTTGTCAATAAATGCAGAAAAAGCATTTTACAAAACACTCCAACCCACATTTATGATATAAACTCTAACTAGGAATAGAGAGGACCTTCCTTAACTTGATAAAGAATATCTATACTAGAGTAGAATTGTGGTTATGAGGGACTCGGGTGGAGATAAAAGATAGGAAGTTGTTGGCCAAAGGATACATAATTTCAGTTAGATGGGAGAAATAAATTCAAGAGATCTATTGTACAATGTGTCAACTAGAGTTGATAACAATGTCTTGTATTCTAAAAGATTGCCAAGAGTAGATTTAAGTGTTCTCACCTCAAAAAATGGTAAGTTGTAAAGTAGTACATATGTTAATTAGCCTGAGTTAGCCATTCCACTATGTGTGTATGTATATATAAATGTGTATAGATAGATAGACAGATAGATAGATAGATAGATAGATAGATAGATAGATGATAGATAGATAGATAGATATACATGTTTCAAGACATCATCTCATACATGATAATTATATATATAATTTTAATTGTCAATTAAAAAGTAAATAATTAATTAGAAGAAAGGAATTTATTAAAAACCTACAACTAACATCATACTTAATGGTGAAAGACTTGAAGCTTTCCCACTAAGATTGTGAACAAGACAAGATGTCCTCTTTCACAACTAATTTTTGTATCATACTGGAAGTCCTAGCTAATGCAATACAACTAGAAAAGGAATTAAAAGGCATGCATCTTAGGAAGAGAGAAATAAAATTATTTTTGTTTGCAAATAATATGATTGTCCATGTAGAAAATCTGAAAGAATTGACCAAAAAACTCCTGAAACTAATAAGTGATTATAGCAGGGTTGCAAAATACAAGGTTAATACACAAAACTCAATGGCTTTCCTATATGCCAGCAATAAGCAAATGTAATTTGAAATTGAAAACACAAATACCATTTGCATTAGCACCACCCAAAATTAAATATTTAGGTATAAATGGAACAAAACATATACAAGACCTTTATAAGAAAAACTGTAAAACTTTGATGAAATAAATAATACAGGGACAGATATTTCATGTTCATGGATAGACTCAAAATTGTCAGAATGTCAGTTCTTCCCAACTTCATCTATAGATTTAATGCAATCCCAATGAAAATACCAGCAAGTTATTTTGTGATTCTGACAAAGTGATTCTAAAGTTTGGATGAAGAGGCAAAAGACTCATAATAGCTAGCACAGTTTTAAAGGAGAAGCACAAAGTTGGAGGACTGACATTACCTAACTTTAAGACTTGCTACAAAACCACAGTAATCAAGACAGTGTAGCATTGCTAAAAGGACAGACAAATAGATCAATGAAAACAGAATAGAAAGCCCAGTAATGAACCTACAAAAAATATAGTCAACTGATCTTTGACAAAGGAATAAAATCAATATAATCTTTTCAATAAATGGTGCTAAAACGAATGGACATCTACATGCAAAAGCAAAAAGAAAAGAAGAATCTAGACACAGACTGCTATGGTTTGATTGTGTTCCCCAGAATTCATATGTTGCAAACATAACCCCCAATGTGACAGGGTTGGGAGGTGGGGCCTAATGGAAGGTATTGAGGTCATGAGTGTTCTATCTTTGTAAATAAATTAATGCCATTATAAAATGGGACTTGCCAGAGAGGGTTTGCTCTCTTGCACTCTCTGCCTTTCTACTATGTGATGCTTTACACTATTTGGTGATACAGCAAGAAAGCCCTCCTAAGACGAAGGCATGTTGATCTTCGACTTTCCAGTTAAGAATTGTGAGAAATAAGTTTCTTTTTTTTAAACAAATTACCCAGCGTCAGGTGTTCTGTCACGTCAGCATAAAACACACTAAGACACAGGCCTGATACCCTTTACAAAATAAACTCAAAATGGATCACAGACCTAAATTTAAAACAAAAATCTATAAAATTCCTAGAAGATTACATAGGAGAAAAATCTAGATGACCTTAGATTTGGTGACGACTTTTAAAATATAGTATCAAAGGCACAATATATGAAAGAATAAATTGATAAGTTGGATTTCATTAAAATTAAAAATTTATGCTCTACCAAACACACTATCAAGAGACTAAAAAGACAAGCCACAAACTGGAAGAAAATATTTGCAAAGAACATCTGATAATGCACTGTTATGCAAAATATACAAAGAATGCTTAAAGCTCAACAATAAGAAAAACTAACAACCTAATTTAAAAATGAGCCAAAAACTTTACCAGACACTTTAGCTAGGAAGATATACAAATGGCAAATAGGCATATGAAAATATATTCCATATCATTCATCAGAGAAATCCAAATTGAAACAGTGAGATGCCAAATAGATCAACAGGCAATACATGTCTATTAGAATGGCCAAAATCCAGAACACTAACACCACCAAAAGCTGGTGAGAATGGAGCAGCAGGAACTCTCATTCATTGCTGGTAGGCATGAAAACTGGTATAGCCACTTCTGAAGACAGTTTACCAATTTATTACAAAATTGAAACTACTCTTACCATATGATCCATGAATTGCACTCCTTGGTATTTGCTCAAAAAAATTGCAAATACATTCACCCAAAAACTTATGGCACAGATAATTATAGCAGCTTTATTAATAATTGCCAAAACTTGGAAGCAAGCAAGATGTCCTTCAGTAGGTGACTGGATAAACAAACTGTGGTATATGCAGATAAGAAAACTTTAGTGCTGCAAGGAAAGTAGCTATCAATCGGTGAAAAGGCATGAAAGAAACATTAATGCATATTACTAAGTGAAAGGAACCAATTTGAGAAGGCAATTGTATTAGTTTGTTCTCACACTGCTATAAAAAGCTAGCAGAGAATGGATAACTTGTAAAGAAAAGAGGTTCAATTGACTCACAGTCCCATATGCCATGCAGAAGACATGGCTGGGGAGGCTGGGAGGCCTCAGTAAACTTACAATCATGGCAGAAGGGTGAACGGGAAGCAAGCATGTTTTCACGTGGTGGCAGGAGAGGGAGTGAAGGGGGAAGTGCTGCACACTTCTCAGCAACCAGATCTCATGAGAACTCACTCACTATAATGAGAACAGCAAGGGGGATACCCACCCCATGATCCAATCACCTCCTACCAGATCCCTCTACCAATACTGGGGATTACAATTCAATATGAGATTTGGGCAGGGGACACAGATCCAAACCATATCAAATAATATGCTTGGCTCTGTGTCCCCCACCCAAATCTCATGTTGAGTTGTAATCAACCTTTGGCTCATAATATGGTTTGGCTCTGTGTCTCGCATCCAAATCTCATGTTGAATTGTAATCCCATAATTCCCCTGTGTTGTGGGAGAGACCCAGTGAGAGATAATCGAATCTTGGGGGCGGTTTTCCCCATACTGTTCTCATGTTAGTTAATAAGTCTCACAAGATCTAATGGTTTGATAGGGGAAACCTGTTTCACTTAGTTCTCATTCTGTCTCTTGCTGCCACCACGCGAGACTTGCCTTTCACCTTCCACTGTGATTGGGAGGCCTCACCCCAGCCATGTGGAACTGTAAGTCCAATAAACCTCTTTCTTTTGTAAATTGCCCAGTCTCGGGTATGTCTTTATCAGCAGTGTGAAAATGGAGTAATACATTATTCCACTTCTGGCCCCTCCTGAATCGCATGTCCTTCTTATATTTCAAAAAACCAATCATGCCTTCCCAACAGTCCCCAAAAATCTTAACTCACTCCAGCATTAACTCAAAAGTCCAACTCCAAGGTCTCATGTGAGGCGAGTCCCTTCTGCCTATAAGCCTGTAAAATCAAAAACAAGTTAGTTACTTCCAAGATACAATGGGGTTACAGGCATTGGGTAATGCTCCCATTCCAAAAGGGAGAAATTGGCCCAAACAAAGGGACTATAGGCCCCATGCAAATCCGAATCCCAGCAGGGCAGCTATTTAATCTTAAAGCCCCAAATAATCTTTTTGACTCCATGTCTCATATCCAGGGTATGCTGATGCAAGGGTGTGCTCCTACAGCCTTGAGCACTTCACCCCTGTGGCTCTGCAGGGTACAGCCCCCATGGCTGCTTTCACTGACTGGTGTCAAGTGCCCCTGCCTTTTCCAGGTGCACAGTGCAAGCTTTCGGTGGATTTACTATTCTGGGGTCTGAAAGACAGTGGCTGATATGGTTTGGTTCTGTGTCCACCAAATCCCATCTCAGATTGTAATCTCCATGTGTTGAGGGAGGGACCTGTTGGGAGGTAACTGGCTCATGGGGACAGCTTCTCCCATGCTGTTTTCATGATAGTGAGGGAGTTCTCATGAGATCTCATGGTTTAAAAGTGGCAGTTTTCTCCCTGCACTTTCTCTCCTGCTGCCATTTAAGATGTGCCTTGCTTCCCCTTTGCCTTCCATCATGATTGTAGGTTTCCTGAGGCCCTCTGAACCATGCAGAACTGTGAGTCAATTAAACCTCTTTCCTTTATAAATTATCCAGTCTCAGGTGCTATCTTTATAGCATTGTGAAAATGGACTAATACAGTAACCCTCTTCTCACAGCTCCACTAGGCAGTGCCCCAGTGGGGACTTTCTATGGGGGCTCCAAGCCCACATTTCCCCTCCACACTGCTCTACTAGAGGTTCTCCATGAGGATTCTGCCCCTGCAGCAGACTTCTTCCTGGACATTCAGGCATTTCCATACATCTTCTGAAGCCTAGGCAAAGGCTCCCAAGCCTCAATTACTGTTGTCTGCAAACCTACAGGCCCGATACCATGTAGACGCCACCAAGGCTTGGGGCTTTCACCCTCTGAAGCAATGGCCAGAGCTGTACCTTGTCCTTTTTCAGCCACGACTGGAGCTGGAGCAGCTGGGATGCAAGGCACAATGTCCAGGGTGCAGGCACAGAGCAGTGGGGGCCCTAGGCCTGGCCCATGAATCCATTTTTCCCTCCTAGGCCTTCAGGCTTGTGATGGGAGGGGCTGCTATGAAAGTCTCTGAAACGCCCTGGAGACACTTTTCCCATTGTCTGGGGTATTAAAATTACATTTCTCTTTATATATACAAAGTTTTGCAGCCTTGAATTCCTCCCCAGAAAATGGGTTTTTCTTTTCTACCATATGGTGAGGCTGCAAATATTTTAAACTTTTATGCTCTGCTTCTCTTTTAAATATAAGTTCCAGTTTCAGGTCATTTCTTTCTTCATGCAAATGAGCATAGACTTTTAGAAACAGCCAAGCCATATCTTGAACCTTTGCTGCTTAGACATTGCTTTCACCAGATACCCTAAATTATCTCTCTCAAGTTCAAAATTCCACAGATTTCTACAGCAGGGGCACAATGCCATCAGTCTTTTTGCTAAACGTAGCAGGAGTGACTTTTACTCCAGTTCCAAATAAGTTCCTCATCTCTATCTAAGACCTCCTTATCTCTGTCTAAGACCTCCTCAACCTAGACTTCACTGTCTATATCACTATCAGTATTTTGGTCATAACCATTCAACAAGTCTCTGTGAAGTTCCAGACTTTCCCATATCTTCCTCTTTTTCTGAGCCCTCCAAACTGTTCCAACCTCTGCCCATTACCCAGTTCCAAAGTTGCTTCCACATTTTTAGGTATCTTTATAGCAATACCCCATGCTCAGTACCAATCTTCTGTATTAGTCCATTCTCACACTGCTATAAAAAACTACCTGAGACTCAGTAACATATAAAGAAAAGAGGTTCCACAGTTCCACAGGCCATCCAGGAGCCACGGCTGGGAGTCCTCAGGAAACTTACAATCACCCAATCATGGAAGGGTGAAGAGTAAGTAAGCACATCTTCACGTGGTGGCAGGAGAGAGTGCAAAGAAGAAAGCACTACACACTTTTAAACAACCGCATCTCATGAGAACTCACTCACTATCACAAGAATAGAATGGGGGAAGTCTGCCCCCAAGATCCAATCACCTCCCTCACCTAACACTGGAGATTACAATTCAACATAAGTTTTGGGTAGGGACACAGAGCCAAACCATATCAGCAACAAACTACATGATTCCATCTATATAACATTTTGAAGAAGGCAAAGCTATGGAGGCAGTGAAAAAAATCAGTGGTTGCCAGGGTTAGGGGAGAGAAAGGGACAAAGAGGTGGAACTCAGAGGGATTTTTGGGCAGAGAAACTACTCTGTATGGTACTATAATATTAGATACATGTCATTATTCACTTGTCTAAACTCATAGAATGTATACCACCATGAATGAACCCTAATCTAAACTGTGGACATTGGATGATAATGATATGTGTGTGTAGGTTCATCAATTGTAACCAAAATGCCACTCTTGTTGGGGATGTTGACAATGGGGGAGGTTATGCATGTGTGGAAGAAGAAAGTATATGGGAAATTTTGTACCATCTTCAATTTTGCTGTGAGCCTAAAACTTCTCTAATAAATAAAGTTTATATAAAATTTTAAAATATTATACAGTAAAAAATAAAAGAAACTAAGTCCTTCCATAATTCTCACTGTTCAATTATAGGATGTTTACTGGTCAGATGACCTGATACTTGAGTAAGTCTTATTAGACATTCATGATGTCTAAAGAAATCCTCTGTTGGGCATTTTGTTTTTAATTCTTAGGTCAGATGTTGCCATTTTGTATAATGATCGCTCTGTCCTTGAGAATCACCATGTGAGTGCAGCTTATCGACTTATGCAAGAAGAAGAAATGAATATCTTGGTAAATTTATCCAAAGATGACTGGAGGTGAGTTTCAGAGAAAACCTAGGGGAAATTTAATTTCAGGAAAGGAATAAATTATGTGATTTAAAGTCAAGAAAAAGATGAAAGTTGATGCATTCCCCATATTACAAACGTAATTACTGTTGACTGGATGACTCTGAGAAGGATTAGTACTTAGGGACTTTGTTCAGAGCCAGACTCTGTTAAAGGGAGCTGAAGTATTTCCAGGTCAACTCAACATCTGTATGTCTGAATAAGACCACACACAACACAATAAATACTTTTACATACATAATTATACACTCTCTGGAATGGAGCTCTGCTCAATGTTTATCAATATGGGGTATCTTTATAGGGGTGTTACATAAATTCAACATTTTGACATTATATTCATTCTTTCATATATTATTTTTTAAAAGATGTGGAGTTAAGGGTTTTTTAAAAACAAAAAATTAAACATGTGGGAAAAAATTCCAATATACTAAAATGACCCAAGTGCAGAGGAAATCTTACATGTTTCTCCAAAGCATCTGTTTGCTTAAAAAAAATTACATGGTATGTTGATACTTATTGCTATGTAGGGAAATATGAGATGTACCCCTATCCCTCTGTATAACCTTTCTTCTCTTTTTCTTGATCCTTTGGTCATTATCATCTCCTTCAATTGACAATAGGGTTGCTGGACTTCACAAATAAAAGTAAAGGACAATCAATTGAATATAAACTTCAGTAATCATAGAATCTTCTTCGCCTATGTCGCTAATATTCTATGGGACTCACTTATAATAAGAAAAGAAAAAGACCTATATTTATCTTTAACAAAAATCGTACTAAAAGTCATTTAATTGACTAGAAAAGGTTTCCACTTGAATGTAAATATCAAAGCCTTTTGCTTTCATTTTTGTTTTTTAAATCAAGGTAAAAAGAAATATCAAAAAGGAAAGTGACAATAAAAATATTAAAAAACGTAAAAGATAAAAATCAGAGTTTAAAATAAGCCTAAATCTCCTGTGAGTACTTTTTCAAATTTTCAAAGTTTCCTGGTTCTTCAAGGCCATTTCTAGAAATATGGGCTCATTTTTGCAACTCTAGAAAATGCTGTCAGATAGAGGGAAGGTGGAACTTTCTCTTGGAGACACAGTTCAGTCCTTTCATTTTACAGTTGACACTTGAACAACACAGGGGTTAGGGGTACCCCCATTCAGCTAAAAACCCATGTATACCTTTTGACATTTGAAAAACTTAACTACTAATAGCTCACTCTGGATAGGAAGCCTTACCAATAATATAAAAGTTGATAAATACATAATTTGTATGTTATGTGTATTACATACAATATTATTAAAATAAAATAACTAGAGAGAAGAAAATGTTATTAAGAAAATCATAAAGAGGAGAAAATATATTTGCTATTTATTAAGTGGAAGTGGGTCATCAAAAAGGCCTTCATCCTCTGTCTTTATGTTGAGTGGGCTGAAGAGGAGAATGGAAGAGAAGGGACTGGTTTTGCTTCTCAGGTGTGACGGAGGGGGAAAAAAATATGTATATAAGTGGTCCCACACAGTTCAAACTTATGCTGTTCAAGGGTTAACTGTATTCTGTAGGAAATAGTAGCCCAAGAGGATTTACAGTCTAGAAATGCCAGGATCTAACTGTGAAAGAATTTTAAAGAGACCACTGTTGGGCTATGTAGCGATTAGATGGTCAAAGGTAGGAACAAGCAGACAAGTTATGAGATATTTCCTAAAGCCTAAGAGATTATTTACATCTAGGGTATTAGTTTATTTTCTTAATCAGTGATTACCATTCCCATAGATAATTTTTATAATATTAATTTTTGTTGTTATTCGAAGAAATAAATCTTTTTTCCTCAAAGTTGACTTTGTTGCTATTTCAGTGCAATTTTATTTCCCATTATGTTTTGTTATTTACCATTCTAACTATTTTATTCTAATAGTTTACTGCTGTAATTGTCTAAGTTTCTGTTTGGTAACTTCAGAGTCATTTTAATTGAATGTTTTTAAAGAATTGTTTTAACAAATAGTGTACATATTATATACATTTTAGAATTTAATAGATTCAACACTTTCTAAAAATCTATAAAATACATATTTGATACTATACCTTTAATAACATTTTACTAAGAATCAAAATATGGATATCTTCTTAAAGACTCATGTTTTCTGTTTACATATCTGTTTATTTCTTAAAGTACTTTTAGTAAAAATAAATGCATTAATTTAAAAGTTTTAATAAGAAAATTTTATAAATTAACATTTTCTTATTTTGCCTAATTTAGTGACATATAATTAGTTGATTATTGATAACATCTGGCATTTACTGATCATTTATATGCAAAGCACAATACATTTATTAGATTCTATTTATTTCCTTAAACTCTAGTCTCATTTTCCTTAGCTAACATAAATGTTTTTATTCAGTTGCTTTTCAAATATGGGTCTTGTCATATTTTCAGAGAAAAAAATGTAATTGAGAATAATTTTATTAATAGCTTCCTTTCCCTTACTACTTGAATAAAAGTAAGCAAGCTATCCAATATCATAAACAGTAAGCAGAGTATTGATTCTCATGGCTTCCATCTAAAAATTCAATAGAAATGTTGAGTGCTCATGATTTTCAGCAAGAACTATCAATATGTAGTTTTTTAAAAAACAAATCATCGAATAGATTATATCATCTTTAAGTAAAATATCTTTGTGCAAGATCATAATTCAAGTTTCCTTCACATTTTTGGTTCAGCTTATCCTACTGGCCACACCACACAATGAAAATGAAATATATTTTCTAGTACAAGTGATATTATTTAACTTATCTGTATAGAGCAAGCAGGGAATTGTGGAACATGCAAGCCTTTGCTGGGGTGCCTTATTTTCTACTAAGTGTGAGGCTTTGTGACATGGTTATTGTATTTACAGTGTCTTGGTTAAAATAGTAATACCAATGGCTCTGTCTATTTTATGTAGGGTCAGATCCCAAAAGCTTAGACAATCACTACTCACTTTAGCATCTTGGTTTCTCTGGGGTTCTTATGATGGGAGCTCGGCACAGTGGAGTGGTCCACGTGTCTGCTTTGGAAGTGGGAACTTTTGGGTTGAATCTTATCTGAGCCACGCATTAGCTGTGTGACTGGGTGATTCAGTCTCCTCTGCTGGGAAATATTAATGCTCCCTCAGGGATTGTTAGGAGGATTAAATGTCTTTATGTACATACAAAGCAACTAGTTTCTGAAGTATTCTAATATCCATATGTATTATGTGAAGACACTTAATCCTTACAGTTCAGTGCCTTGCTGAATAAATATTGAATGAATAGCGCTGGTTTCATTAATAGTAGTAGTTTTGTTTAAAAATGCAAAATGAAGAAGGATCAGAGAGGGTCTTGAAAACTCATGCCCTTTTTATTCCTGTCTCTTTTCTGAGACATCAAACCTTTTAGTTTGGTTGACCATATGGATTTAGAATAGTCTCAGGCCCTACTGGACTACTTTTTTCCCCCCAAAGCATTGAAATACTATATAATATTGTATTTGGAATAGTTTTTCTTTAAAATGGCTAAAGTTCCTTTCAGATTAAAAATAATAATATTTAGGAATTATGACTGCAGAAGAGTTGTGGGAGTGAGAAGGGAAAGCACTAGCTCTTCAGGGAGGTGTGAACATCATTGCCATTCACGCTGCTGGCAACTTCTTAGATCCATGACAGTTAAAAGGTAAAATAATGTCAAACTTGTGTGTGGACTTGCACATTTAAAAGGTAGCATCTTTTGTGTTCATATCCATTAAGAACAATAAAACATGGTGAGTGATTATTTATAGAAATGTTCCAATGAAGGACTGAATGAACCTTTCCTTTTGGTGACTCTACAGGGACCTTCGGAACCTAGTGATTGAAATGGTTTTATCTACAGACATGTCAGGTCACTTCCAGCAAATTAAAAATATAAGAAGCAATTTGCAGCAGCCTGAAGGGTAGGTTTTGTTTGTTTGTTTGTTTGTTTGTCCTGTTAAAATTCTAGGGGCTTGGCCTCAGGAAAGACTGTAATTGGTTCCTTTGTTTTGAATAATATAAACATGTCCTTGGTTTGACAGGATTGACAGAGCCAAAACCATGTCCCTGATTCTCCATGCAGCAGACATCAGCCACCCAGCCAAATCCTGGAAGCTGCACTATCGGTGGACCATGGCCCTAATGGAGGAGTTTTTCCTGCAGGTGCCTCTTTCACATTCTGTGCAAATGTTTTTGGAAATAGTGACTGTGCATATTAGTGTACACCTTTTCTGTATGTAATCCAGGGCTTGTGACTTACTATTATCAATTGGCCACCACACATTCTTGGGGGTTTCAACAAAATTTATTAATCTTTCAGAAAAAATGTATTAAGTCTATGTAGTGCGAGACATGTTTTAAAGAGATTCAAATTTTGGATCTCAGATGCTACTCTCAGGAAAGAAAAACAGAAACAGCTAAGAATTGTTATCTGCTGTTAAGACGTAAGTACCACAGCAGAGACAGCAAATAGCTTTCATAATAAAAAGAGTAGATGAGGATGTATAACAGTTCTGCATAAATCTTGTTGGCCAGAATTTTAATGGAGGCCGAGAAATATTGCTTTAGCTGGGTGGACACATGCCTAACTGAAATAGGCAACAATAACAGCAACAAAAATCTAATGTTACGTCAGAAACAAGCCTGGATAAGGACTGTAACTGGTGTTCTCTGCCATAAGTACACATCTTTTCTTTATACACGTGCCTGTTTTGCAACCCCCACAATCCAAGCTGGAGTACTACAATACAAATGTGATGCTAACCACTAAGAGTTAGCATCAAATTGCACAAATTAAGGGCTCAGTCTTCCACAAGATTGGCTCCACTTAAGATGCCAGCTGTAAGTGGGGCTGTGGGACACCGGCACTTCTGACCAGCCAGTTACAAGTTCAGTGGTTCCCACAACCCTCTCTAGATTCAATAACTTGCTAGAATGACTCACAAAACTTTGAAAGTGCTATCCTTACAATTACAATTTTATTATAAAGAATACAATCCAGGAAGAGCCAAATGAAAAGGCCCATAAGAAAAGGTCTGGGAGGGTCTTGGATGCAGAGCTTCCGTGCTATCTCCAATGGAGTTAGCCAGTGCCACCATCCTGCCTTGTCAATGTTTTCACCAACCAGGAGGTGCTACTGAGCTTTCCTGTCCAGAGTATTTATCAGAGTTTTATTACGTATGCATGGTTGATTAAACCACTGGACATGTGATTGAACTCAATCTCCAGCCTCGCTTCCTTCCCAGATATCCCCTGACTAGCTTAAAGTTCCAAATTTCTAATCATGTGGTTGGTTTCTGGTGACCAGGCCCTATCCTGAAACTATCTAGGGGATAGGCCAAGAGTTGCCTCATTAGCATAGACTCTCCTATCACTCAGGAAATTCCACAGGTTTTTGAAGCTCCGTGTCAGGAACTGGGAATGAATATCAGATACATTTTTTTTTGTTTTATTTTATCACAGTCCCATTTAGAGAAGTTCTTTCATTTCTGTATTTTCAGATTATTTCATTTCTCAGTATTGTTCTTTGTTGTGAATGTTTGTTCATTGATTTTATACCTGTTCTGAAGATATAAACACCAAATAGATTACTATGTTTGGATGACTCAGGTTTCTGTCTCCCATTGTTGATGGATATAATGTGTGGTTTTATTTTTACATTGCAATTCATATTCCTAGAGAAAGTTACTGAGTAGCATCTTCTAAATTCAAATATTTTGATCATAAAAATAGTATTGGAAAAATGTTTTAATAATTTACTTTGTGCTAAACAAAATACACTAAGTGTAAAAACCTACCAAATTCTAAAGGTTAACTGCTTATTATGGTCAATTAAAAATTATAACAATATACTCAACCAATCAACCAGAAAATGATAATTGTATAGAGACCTTAGAGATCTTTCCGAATAGCCCTGTGATATTAGAGATGCAAAAACAGAAACATAAAGAGATACAAAGGTTTTTTAGGTTATGAAAACTTTTAAAAATATCTTAAGTTGAATGATTTTGAAAACATAGTATTTGAAAATTGTTGGATGCAACTGAAGCAGTGCTTAGGGGAAATTTTATAGCTTTACATACTTATATTAGAAAAAAACAAACGTGTAATAAAGTAACTTATATCTGTTTCACCTTAAGAAGCTAGAAGTTAAGAAAACTGAATCGAAATAATTTGATGGAAGGATATAATGAATATAAAAGTACAAAACAGTAAAACAGAACAAAGACAAACAATAACAAAAGTTAATAAAGATAACAGTTGGCTCTCTGAAAAAGTAATGAAATTACTTGCAGGATCAAAAAGAGAAAAAACTATAAATGAAAGAGAGAATATCATTATAGAGCCTATATTCATCAAAAGGATGAGGAATATTATGCACAATTTATGCCAATTGAAAACTTAGATGAAATTGTCAAAATTTTTAACAGATATAAATTACCAAAACAGACACAAGAAAAAATCATGTAGTCTGAATATTCATATATCTGTTTTCAAAAGTTGAATTTGTACTTTAATTCTTCTTATGAAGAAAACTCCAGGCTTAGATGACTTTAATTCTATTTCTGATTTCAATTCTCAATATTCAATTCAATTGAGAGATGGAGAATTCTCTCAAACATTTCAGGAAGAAATAATGCCAGTTTTATACAAATTCTTTTATGACATAGAGGAAGAGGAAAATTTGACAGCATAATTCTTGACACTACCTGACAAAGACTTTTCAAGTAAAGAAAATTACACATCCACATCTGTCATAAAACTAAAGGGGAAATTTTTTTTAATTTTTAAAGTTTTTAGCAAATCGAATCCAGCAATTTATGAAGAAAGTGTATATCATATCATAATGAGTCAGTTTAATATTTAAAAATTAAGGTAATTCACCATATTAAAGGAAATAAAGGAAAAAATATATTATCAACCCTATAGATGTGCAAAATGCATTTGACAATATTCAACAGACATTAATTATAAAAACTGTTAGTAAACTTGAAGCAGAAGACTTTTCTCAACCTCATAAAAGTTTTATAGCTAATGTGATATTTCATGATGAAATATTGAACATTTTTATTCTAAGATCATTATAGGTACTCTTACCTCTTCTATTCAACATTGCATTTGAAGTTCTAGCCAATGCAGGAAGGTAATGAAAAACAAAGTATAGTTTGAATAAAAATAAATAAAACTTTTTTAAAAATTCTAATACATTCTAATAAAATAAAAATATTTTATCTATTAGTACATTTTAAAATAAATTACTGTAATTATTTATGAACTACAACTTAGGGAATTAATAAGAGAAAAAGAGGAAATTCAACAAATCGATCTATTTTTATTCTTCTATCACTTCTGATATTAGCTAGCATTTCATCTTCAACATATACTGCTTTTGCTGAACTATACTTCAGTATAAGGGATATTTTTAATTATGATTTTACTCTATAGCTTACTATAAATAATACTTTTTTTGTCTTTTTTATTTTTTTGTTATACTTTAAGTTCTAGGGTACATGTGCACAACATGTGGGTTTGTTACATATGTATACAAGTGCCATGTTGCTGTGCTGCATGCATTAACTCGTTATTTACGTAAAGTATATCTCCTAATTCTGTCCTTCCTCCCTCCCCCGACCCCACAACAGGCTCCAGTGTGTGATGTTCCCCTTCCTGTGTCCAAGTGTTCTCATTGTTCAATTCCCACCTATGAGTGAGAACATGAGGTGTTTGGTTTTCTGTCCTTGTGACAGTTTGCTGAGAATGATGGTTTCCTGCTTCATCCATGTCCCTACAAAGGACATGAACTCATCCTTTTTTATGGCTGCAGAGTATTCCATGGTGTATATGTTCCACATTTTCTTAATCCACTCTATCATTGATGGACGTTTCTAAGTCTTTGCTGTTGTGAATAGTACCACAATAAAAATACGTGTGCATGTGTCTTTATGGCAGCATGATTTATGATCCTTTGGGTATATGCCCAGTAATGGGATGACTGGGTCAAATGGTATTTCTAGATCTTTGAGGAATCGCCACACTGTCTTCCACAATGGTTAAACTAGTTTACAGCCCATCAGCAGCATAAAAGTATTCCTATTTCTCCAAATCCTCTCCAGTACCTGTTGTTTCCTGACTTTTTAATGATCGCCGTTCTAACTGGTGTGAGATGGTATCTCATTATGGTTCTGATTTGCATTTCTCTGATGGCCAGTGATGATGAGCATTTCTTCATGTGTCTGTTGGCTGCATAAATGTGTTCTTTTGAGAAATGTCTGTTCATATTCTTTGCCAACTTTTTGGTGAGGTTGTTTGATTTTTTCTTGTAAATTTGTTTAAGTTATTTGTAGATTGTGGATTTTAGCCCTTTGTCAGATCAGTAGATTGTAAAAATTTTCTCCCATTCTATAGGTTGCCTGTTCACTCTGATGGTAGTTTCTTTTGCTGTGCAGAAGCTGTTTAGTTTAATTAGATCCCATTTGTCAATTTTGGCTTTTGTTGCCATTGCTTTTGGTGTTTTAGTCATGAAGGCTTTGCCCATGCCTATGGCCTGAATGGTATTACCTAGGTCTTCTTCTAGGGTTTTTATGGTTTTAGGTCTAACATTTAAGTCTTTAATCCATCTTGAATTAATTTTTGTATACGGTGTAAGGAAGGGATCCAGTTTCAGCTTTCTGCATATGGCTAGCCAGTTTTCCCAGAACCATTTATTAAATAGGGTATCCTTTCCCCATTTCTTGTTTTTGTCAGGTTTGTCAAAGATCAGATGGTTGTAGATGTATGGTATTATTTCTGAGGGCTCTATTCTGTTCCGTTAGTTTATATCTCTGTTTTGGTACCAGTACCATGCATTTTGGTTACTGTAGCCTTGTAGTATAGTTTGAAGTTGGGTAGCGTGATGCCTCCAGCTTTGTTCTTTTGGCTTAGGATTGTCTTGGCAATATGGGTTCTTTTTTGATTCCATATGAACTTTAAAGTGGTTTTTTCCAATTCTGTGAAGAAAGTCATTGGTAGCTTGATGGGGATGGCACTGAATCTATAAATAACCTTGGGCAGTATGGCCATTTTCATATTGATTCTTCCTGTCCATGAGCATGGAATGTTCTTCCATTTGTTTGTGTCCTCTTTTATTTCATTGAGCAGTGGTTTGTAGTTCTCCTTGAAGAGGTCCTTCACATCCCTTGTAAGTTGGATTCCTAGGTATTTTATTCTCTTTAAAGCAATTGTGAATGGGAGTTCACTCATGATTTGGCTCTCTGTTTGTCTGTTATTGGTGTATAGGAATGCTTGTGATTTTTGCACATTTATTTTGTATCCTGAGACGTTGCTGAAGTTGCTTATCAGCTTAAGGAGCTTTTGGGATGACACGATGGGGTTTTCTAAATGTACAATCATGCCATCTGCAAACAGAGACAATTTGACTTTCCCTTTCCTAATTGAATACCCTTTATTTCTTTCTCTTGCCTGAATGCCCTGGACAGAACTTCCAACCCTATGTTGAATAGGAGTGGTGAGAGAAGGCATCCCTGTCTTGTGCCAGTTTTCAAAGGGAATGCTTCCAGTTTTTGCCCATTCAGTATGATATTGGCTGTGGGTTTGTGTGTCTCTGCACATGAGATGGGTCTCCTGAATACAGCACACTCATGGGTCTTGACTCTTTAATATGCCAGTCTGTGTCTTTTAGTTGGAGCATTTAGCCCATTTACATTTAAGGTTAATATTCTTATGTGTGAATTTGATCCTGTCATTATGATGTTAGCTGGTTATTTTGCTCGTTAGTTGATGCAGTTTCTTCCTAGCATTGATGGTCTTTATAATGTGGCATGTTTTTGTAGTGGCTGGTACTGGTTGTTCCTTTCCATGTTTAGTGCTTCCTTCAGGAGTTCTTTTAAGGCAGGCCTGGTGGTGACAAAATCTCTCAGCGTTTGCTTGTCTGTAAAGGATTTTATTTCTCCTTCACTTATGAAGCTTAGTTTGACTGGATGTGAAATTCTGGGTTGAAAATTCTTTTCTTTAAGAATGTTGAACATTGACCCCCACTCTCTTCTGGCTTGTAGTTTCTGCTGAGAGATCCACTGTTAGTCTGATGGGCTTCCCTTTGTGGGTAACCCAACTTTCTCTCTGGCTGCCCTTAACATTTTTTCCTTCATTTCGACTTTGGTGAATCTGATAATTATGTGTTTTAGAGTTGCTCTTCTCGAGGAGTATCTTTGTTGTGTTCTCTGTGTTTCCTAAATTTGAATGTTGGCCTGCCTCACTAGGTTGCAGAAGTTCTTCTGGATAATAACTTGAAGAGTGTTTTTCAACTTGGTTCCATTCTCCCCATCAGTTTCAGGTACACCAATCAGAAGTAGATTTGGTCTTTTCACATAGTCCCATAATTCTTGGAGCCTTTGTTCATTTCTTTTTACTCTTTTTTCTTTAAACTTCTCTTCTCACTTCATTTCATTCATTTGATCTTCAATCATGGATACCCTTTCTTCCACTTGATCAAACCGGCTACTGAAGCTTGTGCATGTGTCACGTAGTTCTCCTGCCATGGTTTTCAGCTCTATCCAGTCATTTAAGGACTTCTCTACACTGTTTATTCTAGTTAGCCATTTGTCTAATCTTTTTTCAAGGTTTTTAGCTTCTTTGCAATGTATTTGAACAACCTCCTTTAGCTCAGAGAAGTTTGTTATTACTGATCGTCTGAAGTCTTCTTCTCTCAACTTGTCAAAGTCATTCTCCATCCAGCTTTGTTCTGTTGCTGGCAAGGAGCTGCATTCCTTTGCAGGAGAAGAGACACTCTGATCTTTAGAATTTTCAGCTTTTCTGCTCTGGTTTCTCCCCATCTTTGTCATTTTATCTACCTTTGGTCTTTGATGATGGTGACATACAGATGGGGTTTTGGTGTGGATGTCCTTTCTGTTTGTTAGTTTTCCTTCTAACAGTCAGGACTGTTAGCTGCAGGTCTGTTGTAGTTTGCTAGAGGTCTACTCCAGACCCTGTTTGCCTGGATATCACCAGTGGAGGCTGCAGAACAGCAAATATTGCAGAATGGCAAATGTGCTGTCTGATGCTTCCTCTGGAAGCTTCATCTCAGAAGGGCACCTGGCTGTATGCTGTGTCAGTCGGTCCCTACTGGGAGGTCTCTCCCAGTTAGGCTACTCGGGGTTCAGGGACCCACTTGAGGAGACTGTCTGTCTGTTCTCAGATCTCAGACTCCGCGCTGGGAGAAGCACTACTCTCTTCAAAACTCAGTTGGAAATGCAGAAATCACCCATCTTCTGTGTCACTCACACTGGGAGCTGCAGACTGGAGCTGTTCCTATTCAGCCATTTTGGAACCTCCCCTAAAACTGTTAGTTGCAGAAACATGATCATCTACATAAAAAACCTCAAGAGATCTACAAAAGGCTACTAGAATTAATAAATGAGTTTATTAGTTGTAAAACCAATTGTGTTTCTGTATACAAGCTGCAAACATTTTGAAAATAAAATTTGAAAACAGTATACTTTGTAACAGCATAAAATCATAAAATATTCGGGGATATCTTTAATTAAATGTATATGAAACCTCCACACTGCAAACTACAAAATATTGTTGAGAGAAGTTTTAAGACCTATATAAATGGAGAGATATATTATGTTAATGACTGAAAGACTCAATATTTCTAAGATGTCAGTTCTTCCAAAATTTTAATAAATTTAGCATAATCTTTATCAAAAATGTTAACAGGCTTATTTGTAGAAGTTGAAAGGCTGATTCTAAAATCTGTGTAGAAATATAAGAGTCTAAGGCAGCCAAAACAATTTTGAAAAAGATTAAAGAAGTTCGAGGACTTACACTTCCTCCTTACATGAGTTAGTATAAAGCTACAGTGATCACGGCACTGTTATTGGCATAAAGCATAGGGATAGGCAAATAGATCATTAAAATAGAGGAGTGATTTCAGAAACAGGCTCACATATGTAAAGTCATTTGATCTTCTACAAAGGCAACAAAACAACTACATGGGGAAAGGAAAATCTTTCCACAAAAGGAAATGGAACAGCAATTATTGAATATATTGGAAGAAAAGGAAACTGGTCCCCTACGTACACCTTACATAAAAACTAATTGAAAATTAAGGAGTTTAACACAAAACCTAAAACTATAAAGCTCTTAGAGGAAAACACAAGAGAAGACCTCTCTAATCTTGGGGGTAAATATTTCTTAGAGAAGACACATAAAATATTACTCATACAAGAAAAAAAAATGAAGTGGAAGAAAGCAAAATTCAAAATTCTGTTTTTCCAAAGGCACTATTAAGAAAATGCAAACCATAGACAGAGAGAAAATATTTGTACTACAAATGTCTGTCCAAGAACTTGTGTCCACTTTTGTATAGAACTCCAACAAATCAATAGTAAAAAGAAAATCAGGCCAATTTGAACAGATACTTTATAAAGGCAAATCTACAAGTAGGTAATACATACATACAAGTATGCTCGTTGTCTTTACTTATCAAAGAATTGTAAATTAAACCATAATGAAATATCATATAGCCCCATGAGAATGACTAAAATTAAAATAATTGACAATATAAAGTGTTGCCAAAAATGAGGAACAACTGGAGGTATCATGCATACATCACAGGTGGGAGGATAAATTATTACAAACACTCTGGAAAACTACTGGATATCATCTACTGAAGTTAATATGAAGGGATACTTAATATCCCTTAGTACCCAACACTTTTACCCCGAGATAAATTAGTGTTTATGCCCACTAAATGTCTTATATAGGAGTAGTCATCACAATACTATTTACAAAATCTCAATGCTAGAAACAGTCCAAATATTCATCAAAAATAGAAATGGATAAAAAATAAAACATGGTATAGTCATACAATGGAATATCATGCAACAATAAAAAATAGACTAATGATACAAATGACAATAAATCTCAAAAGAGTACATACTATAAATAAATTTATGTGAAGTTCAAAAATTGGCAAAATTAATATATGGTGATAGAAATCAGAACAGTAGGTACCTATATGGGTTAGGATTCCTTGGACGAGGTTAAGGCAACTTTCTGGGGGTAATGGAAATGCTCCACATCTTAACTGAGTGTTATACAAGTGTTCCTGTTTATACGCTTCAGATTGGCACACAAATTTCCCTTTTTTTTTTTTTTAAAGAGTATATCATAATGAAGGTAGCTCATCTCTGACTTAAAGAAGATCCTAAAATAATTACTGTGGAAAAAAACAAAACTAAAATCCCAGAGACTCTTGAAGATTACCATTAGATCTCCAAATAATATCATGATTTGTATTATCCTTTTGTTTTACTGATTTCAAAACAAAGAATACCTGACAGGATCATGAGATTAATGAATTCAATGAAATTGAGTTCAGATCTTTTGAAAGTTCACCAATTTCTGGATTTTTTTTTAAAAAAATGACTTTCAAATCCCCTTCAGAAACATATGCAGTAAAACAGAAAAATGTGGAGTTAAAGGTCAAAATAAGTAAGTTTGTACTGCCAACAAATTTGTCTTTCAAGCTAAACAAGGTTTTCTTTATGAAACTTATGCTGAAATATGATATTGATTCCAACAGGTAAAATGTTTTCTTGCATTGAACTAAATAAATCCCATAGTATTCTTACTTATTCTTAGTCATACTGCATAATGTACACCTTTGGAGGTAAATAAGCAATGAACCTGAAATTCCTTGGTGTATGAATTGCTCTGATTTGACGTAAGATATTGAACTGTGTCTATATATCTATGCAGATGTCCTAGAAATTAGCAGGACTGCAGTGGTTCTCGTATGTTTTATTTTTGTTCATCCTCACATAGCCATCTGTAAAACTATCACTTTGTCAGACCCACAATACTGATGCCATTCTGCTATGCATTTAGCCAAGGTGACTGGGTTTTTCATCTCATGCAGTGAAAACAGCACTTTTAGAAAGCAATTTGCAAATACGTGTCTTCATTCCTTTGGAAGGTACTAAGAATCTAAATACTGTGTCTTAAATTCCACCGGCTGTGCTAGAGATTTTGAGGTAAATCAAAGGAGGTCTGTCCAGAACTCATCATGGCCCTCAGTTACAGTTTAAATGTAAACATCTTGTGTTTCTTGTTAAAGACTGTATTTTATGTACATTGGTCAAACATAAGAAGCCTAATAATGTGAATTAGAGAGATCACTGGACTTGACTTTAGAAAACTCAAGGGTAAGCCCTAGCTTTTCATTCTTCCAGGAGTGGGAGAGATGAGTCTTCCCCTTCCTGCCTCCATATACCTTCTTACCTTTTCACATCCTGCCTACTTCCCAGGATGACTGTGAAGAACAAAGTGATAGAATAAATGTAAGAGGGCTTCGAATGTGAGGAATTGGTGGGATTTGTTATCCTGCTAGTCTATTTTAAGCTTTATAGTTTTCCAAGGCAAAGTATCAGTATACTACACCATTGCTTATGAAGTATTTTGTTGTTTGATAGTTACTTAATGCTGAATTTCTAAAGATCTGGGTGCAATTTAAAAGCACATTTCCAACACAATCATCAAGTTTAAAAAGTAGCCAATTCAGAGAAGCATTTTCCTTTTTGCTCTGCAGAATGTAATGCTAGACTTGCAATTCCTTCTATTGGTTTTGAACAAAATTAGAGCCTGGATAGAAATTCAAAAAATCAGAAAAGTAGCAAAGGAAAGAGCTGATTTTTAGAATTTTCCAAGAGCAACCTTTCAAGAAAGGTTCGTGTGTGTGTATGTGTGTGTGTGTGTGTGTGTGTGAATATTTCATAAAAATGCAGATAAATTTTGTGATGTGTTAACTTCTAAATAATTTTCTTATTAGTTTGTCTACCAAACTCATTTTATTTAACAAATGGATTCAAAGAGACACTAAGAAACTTTTAAATGCTGTGTATTTCTGGAAGACAAGCTATTTATATTATTCTTAAAAATCCTATCAGCATTATCTCATTCTTTAGTGGTACTACTTTAGTTTCACCCTCTAAAGCCATGGGAAACTAGCCAGAGATCAGAATTGTATCCAGAATTTGCAGTCATGAGAAACACTGATTTCTGACTCTTGAATAAGCCACTAATGGTAAAAGGCAGTAGAGCAGGTTCTCATTTCCAAGGCATTTTTGCAACAAGCCTGTGATATTTATCAATACGATTAATGTCTCCTCGAGTTTTCACGCAGATCAACACGGTTGCCTCTACTGACAGTAATGGGTAGATTTGGAGGATGCTGCATTTATTTTAACTATGACTGATATAAGAGAGAGATCAGAGATGAACATACCAGCCAAAAAAAATAATCATTAGTAACAGAAGACAGGTTTTTGCTTTTTATTCTCCTCTTGAACACACATGTCAGGTTGGCAAGATAAGAAGTCAATGCAGCTAATTTTTTTACAAAAATAGTCGCTTCCATCAAAATATGTTTGTATTTTAAACTAAATAACAATGACTACCTGAATTTTTCCCTTCCACTAGTTGTTTTGTGACACAAGAAAAAAATATATATTTGAACAAAATCTGCATTTATTAATCATTATTACCTTGTTAGCCAAGAAGAAAAAAATAATTGGAAATGCAAGTTATTTGGAAGGAAAGGTCAAAATGTTTATTTTACCTTGAATTGTATACAGTCAGGTCTCTCTATTTTTAAATGTTGCTAGAAGTAGTATAAACTGTTATTTCAAAATAAATTTCATTTTCCATAGTAATACAAATGTATTTAGTTAGTCCATTCTCAGCCAAGAATCTGGTTTTTTTAAAAAATCATAAACATAACCCCTAAAATTGCAGAAATGAAAAGAACTGTAGCTATGAGCCAAGATAACTTTAAATGTAAAAAAGGTTTTAGTTTCAAAAGCCATAAAAGTACTATAAACACCGGTTACACCAGGGGTTCTAATATTCCATAAAATATGTATAACACTCACAGAAATACAGTTATATCAGATCAATATTTTACTGAAATTGAATGTATTAGTTGCTGTAATTATTAAACGCTTAAATGTTTTTCGTGATGTTCTTCGAATTTAGAAAGGCCCATTTATAGAAGAAGTAAAGAAGGGTATAGGGCCTAAATTCCTGAAGTTTTCCAAATAAGGCTAAATTAGTGCATCCTTCTCTCCCAATCAAATTCTTCTATAGAACAAGAGGTCTCTCAAATCTCACCCTCAGCTGTAGAATGTCTCCGAAGGCTGTCCTTAGGAAGAGTGTCTCCTAAGCCCCTGTCCCTGTGGTCAGGGGCTTCCTGCATATTTGTTATTGAAGTTGCTTGTTTCTCTAATACTGAAGTTTCAATGAAGAGTTTTCTCAAGATTTCTGTACTTTACCCTGTCTTTTCTTCTTCATTAAAACAAAACAAAACAAGACTAGCCAGGCGCAGTGGCTCATGCCTGTAATCCCAACACTTTGGGAGGCTGAGGCGGATGGATCACAAGGTCAGGAGTTCAAGACCAACCTGGCCAATATGGTGAAACCCTGTCTCTACTAAAAATACAAAAATTAGCCAGGCGTAGTGGCAGGTGCCTGTAGTCCCATCTACTCGGGAGGCTGAGGCAGGAGAATCGCTTGAACCTGGGAGGCAGAGGTTGCAGTGAGCCGAGATCATGCCACTGTACTTCAGCCTGGGTGACAGAGTGAGACTTCTCTCAAGAAAAAAACAAAACTATAGAAATTTTTTTGGTTTCAGAGAAATGCAAACAACAACAACAACAACAAAAAGGTGCTGTTATGTCATTGGATTTCATACCTTATTAATGGCTGTCAGAGCACTTTACAACGGTAGGAAAGCATTTAAAAACAATTACTAGTTCTCTGTTATAGACTTTCAGAGAAGAAACCTGAAGGATCTCCAGGGAATTGTAAAGACAGGTACAAGTTGTGGGGCCTGAGAACCTCAGGCTGCCTTGAGTTTCCATTTCGATGGGGCCACTTTTTCTACTTCCTCCTCCTTTTTAAAAGTGTATTTTGGCCCCCTGAAGGCAGCGTCCTCAAATGACAGCAAAACCTCCAAGAAAAATATAAACTCTTCTTTCACAATGCTTATTGCGATGACCTCTGCTTTTACCTTGATGGAAAATAAATATTCCCTATCCTGGGACAGAATGAGGAAATTATAAAGGTGGCCAAATCTATACTCAGAGATTCTAACATTCTCTTTATACAGAGTTCTAGTTCCTTCATAGTTTACCTACAGGGCCCCCTACTAATCTTGCACTCTTGGCCTTTATTCACCCTAAAGAGTAAATAACACTTTGAAATATTTATAAATAAATTAAATAATTGATGTACTTTAGCATTCAATGTGATTTGACAGTGAAAATTTAATATTCTAAATTAATTGTGGGGTACAGGAAGCAAATAGAATATAAAATCTCTTGCTCCATCTATAGGAATGTCATCCCTGCATGTAACTGTCCTAAGCCCTATAGGAAAAATGTTGCCATTCAACATTCTATAAAATTTAACTCAAGAAAGTGGCCGGGCACAGTGGCTCACACCAGTAATCCCAGCACTCTAGGAGGCCGAGGCAGGTGGATTACTTGAGGTCAGGAGTTCGAGACTACCCTGGCCAACATGGTGAAACCCCATCTCTGCTAAAAATACAAAAAATTAGCTCAGCATGGTGGCAGGCGCCTGTAATCCCAGCTACTCAGGAGGCTAAGGTAGGAGAATTGCTTGAACCTGGGAGGCAGAGGTTACAGTGAACCAAGGTTGCGCCATTGCACTCCAACCTAGGCAACAAGAGTGAAACTCTGTCTCAAAAAAATAAGAAAATAAAAATAAAAGAAAGTAAATTATCATAATGCCTTTCTCAGGCCAAAGTTACCATTTGGGGGCCAAAGAGCTTGTACCACAGAGTATAAAAATACATCTATTACATTTGTGTCCTTAAAACACCAGATAGCAGCATCTTAACTAAAGAAAAAACAACAACAAAAAACAAACAAACAAACAAAAGTTAAATGTAGCTTAGCTGCATTTAATAGATACAGTCTTATAATATTTAGGGTTGTGCAAAAGTAATTGTGGTTTTTGCAATTTTAATTGCCAAAGATACAGCTGACTGTATCTTCTGACTCTAAGACTACTATTTTAACTGCAAAAACCACAATTACTTTTGCACCAACCTAACAAATACACACAAGAATAAAATGCAGTTGTATCTGCATATATTATATAAGCATCTCCAATATCAGGTTCCCAAGAGCCTATCAGTAGCTTTATTTCTATTTTATTTCATCAATAGTAATATTAGTATTAATATTTTAACATAAATGATTGATGACATTATTCTTGCACCTTATCCTCAACATGTCAGAAACCAAATCCATAATAGTATTAAATCTTTCCCCCACCCAGATGATCTGGTTTCCATTAGTGGCACCAACAGACCCCTCCCTCCTTTCCATTCACACTGGAAGCCAAGGAGTCATCCTTAACTCACCCCAAGTCATGTCTCATACTGCAGACAAACCAATCTTTCAAAAGTGGAAATCCTTTCTTGTCAATTCTTTGCTAGAAAAAAAGAGGGCGAAAAAGCTGATGCCTCTTTATTACATGCTAAATTAAGCACACTTCAATTTCCTGTGTTTTAAAACTGTTCAATATATTAGACATTATTAGACATCATAGTATATTAGACATAAATACCTTTAATTTGTACATATTGCATTCATATTGTTCCTATTATAAATTATGGGGTTTTTTTTTTTTTGGTTTTTTTTTTTTTTTTTTTTTTGAGTTGGAGTCTTGCTCTGTCACCCAGGCTGGAGTGCAGTGGTGCGATCTTGGCTTACTGCAACCTCCACTTCCTGGGTTCAAGCGATTCTCCTGCCTCAGCCTCCTGAGTAGCTGGGACTACAAGCACAGGCCACCACACCCAGGTAATTTTTGTATTTTTAGTAGAGACAGTGTTTCACCATGTTGGCCAGGATGGTCTCAATCTCTTGACTTTGTGTTCCACCTGCCTTGGCTTCCCAAAGTGCTGAGATTACAGGTGTGAGCCACCACGCCTGACCTAAGTTATGTTTCTTATTAGCTAAACTTAATGACTACTAAGTGGCAGGCACTGTCTTTATGCTTCATATAAATAGTCTTAGATAACCTCAGGATAGATACTATTATATCTATTATATTTTATCCCTAAAACAAGTAAATCAAGATCACAAAATTAGGTAACAGATAAGGAGAATTCATTTCAGCAAAGGTTGTGCTATGTCTGAAGTAACAGCAATAACCCCTAGAACAGCAGGGACTCAGCTGACTGTATCTTCTGACTCTAAGACTAGTGGCATTAATAATTCCCTTCCGTCTGTCCTTTAACCTGAGTATAAATAACAATTTCACATGGAATTAGTGTTATTATTATCCAGAGGAATTAGGGGAGTTACTAGCAGAGGTCACAGAAATTCTTATTCCTTATATTTTCTCTGAGTTATGACATAGTGAAATGTTCCTGTTTGTAACTAATTTTCCTATTTCTTTGATGGTCATATCTGGATTTTCCCCAACAATTCTGATTCCAGACTTTCTGCCTATAACTCTCATAATCAAAGGCATGGTTTAGGGGAACTGCTCTAGAAGATATTCTCAAAAAATTGTAAAGCTACATGTTGACATGACATTGTAAAGATTAGGATAGAAAGATGTTAATGGAAACAGAGTGAAAGGAAACCGTGGGTCCTTAGGTATTTTATCCTAAGTTATGGACTTACGATGCAAGGCTGGTGTTGCTCATGAAGGTATACAGCCAATAAATTAGGAGAAAATAGAATCTAAAACATTCTTTCAAATGGCCAGGCAATTGCAATGAACAAGAACAAGGAAGGATCCTCTCCTCTTTCTTTCATAAGCACATCTCCTTTAATGCAAAAGGAAAGAACCAAAGTTTAATAAACCTTGTGATATTAAAGGTTTGACCAGAACAGCAAACTTTGTTTTAGAAGATGAAAATTTAATTACTTCTCTTGAAGTAAAACCCAAATATAAATGGAATTCTTTAACATATGTGCTCAATTAATCTATTTTAGATGAGATCAAATAATAAAAAAATTGATATTTCAATTTTCTCTGAGGAGAAAATATTAAAATAAGTTTACACACACTGAATATAAGAATGTTGAAGAAATTCCTCATTATATGTTGTGGAAGATTTAATGAAACTTGGTTAATGAATAGAAAGGTGTTTCAAATCATATACTTTTAATTTTGAAAAACAGTTCTGTCACAAAATTTTGATACTTAAGGTCTGTTGATATACTTGGCATAAATGAATTAACTTGGATGGTTATATAAATGTCAGGTAACACACTAAGATGGCTAGCTATTTTATGGTGACTTTGGAAAATTCCAAAAGCAAACGTTTGTCTCTTAAAAGTCAAGGGATTGTAATGCCAAAGCAAGGTCTCCAGGTCCTGAAAACATTCATCATTTTTCTCCTTGCAAAATGTCCCCAAAAGGAGACCATCCAAGAAAAATTACATAAACTTGGACTATAGCTTTTGTTTTTATAAATAAGACTAAAGTATTCCTAATTAAGAAATGAAAGATATGAATTTTCTAGGCTTTATATCTTAGGTTGCTCATTATTTTAGCTTCTCCAACCCAAGTCTATATTAATGTGCTTTTCTTTCTCCAGGGAGATAAAGAAGCTGAATTAGGGCTTCCCTTTTCCCCACTTTGTGATCGGAAGTCAACCATGGTGGCCCAGTCACAAATAGGTAATACTGATGATTTGTGGTGGCGGAAAGTGAGTGTGTGCTTGTCAGTTTTGAAATGTGTAAACCATGTTGTTTAAAGGGGTAACTTCCATGAAAACCTCACTCCATGTTCATGACACATTTGATTTTTAAATGGATCTCTATGGTGCTGAATAAGAATTATTGAAGCATTTTCACAAAATGAATTCAATAAAGTAACAGTAAATGTAATTGTTATCATGGTTCTAACCCTTTTACAAAATATAACATTGTCTTGTGTGGGAGACTATTTTATGTTATTTTATTGCTGATTACTGTTTTCTGTAATTTAATTCTTTAGACAGAGGTCAACTCAATGAAAATATTAGTGCACTTGTTCTATCACTAAGTTTCCATGGTATGCTTAATATAGTAGTGCACATTTCATTTGGAAAAATTTTCTCTCAGGACGTGAATAGATTAACCAACAACAGGAAATTTGCAAAATGATAATGCCCCCAACCACATTCATTCTTATCATCTGTATTTGGGTTGGGGACTTCAAGTCCAGTTCATTATTAAAACATATTATTGCTGTGTTGCATGACTCAAATACTTGTAATAATTATTCGCTGAACCAGCATTTTTGTTACTGAACAATACGATCAATAAACACAAGGATCACTTCTTACCTGTGTAGTTATGCTGCGGCACCACCCATCACAAAGCTTTGGGGCAGTCAGCTGTGGGAAAGCTGCGTGCTCCGACCTCTTCCCCTTCCCATCCATGTTTCAACAGCTGTTTTTCTAGAGACCATAACACAGGTGCCTATTCTTGCTTAGTAAGTGTAAATGTGGCAGGCTAAGGACCTGATGTGGCAAGCTACGAATGGAAGTTTCTGAGGCTTGTTGCTGTAATATAAATTGCAGCCATGTTAGTAAAGGTGACGCCCCAGTTGACAGTCTACACATCTCAGGCATTTAAGAACATAGACAGAACTGGCCGGACGCGGTGGCTCACACCTGTATTCCCAGAACTTTGGGAGGCCGAGGCGGGCAGATCACGAGTCAGGAAATCGAGACCATCCTGACTAACATGGTGAAACCCCATCTCTACTAAAAAATACAAAAAATTAGCCAGGCGTGGTGGCGGGCACCTGTAATCCCAGCTACTCGGGAGGCTGAGGCAAGAGAATCACTTGAACCCAGGAGGCAGAAGTTGCAGTGAGCCGAGATCGCGCCACTGCACTCCAGCCTGGGCGACAGAGTGAGACTCCTTCTCACACACACACAAAAAAGAACATAGAACTTAAAATAGTACCCTGGGTGGTCAGTTAACACTGATTTAACATGAAGGCATCCATTAAAACTATTGAAGTTTTATTAAATTAAAAATGTGTCTTATTATACATTAAAAGTAATGCAGTTACTTGAAATGTGAATTACTTTTATCCAAGCATTGGATGGACAATCTTTAAATGTGCATACTTTACAGGACATTATCACTTAAGAAGCCCCCCTCCAGCTATTCTTCTTTATTCGGGTGGTAGTCCATTGCTCTCAGATGTGTTTCCAACAACAAATTCTTGACTTGAGGCACCCACAGCTGTCCTGGGATCTGGGATATTGCCATGTACACAGACCTTAGAATAGGTTGTTGTCTCCTCCTCTGCCTAAACACGGGATGGAAAATGCTTCCAGAGGACAATGCCCTTTTCTGTGTGTGTCATATTCTATCTTGACGAGTACTTTAAATGTAAAAGTCTTCATTCAATACTGACATCTCAAAGTGGTGGGATTAATGCTGTCTCCCAGAGATGTTACTTTTCTCTTCACTGATTTGACAGAACACACCCACATGCTGTGAACTAACACTTTACATCCAGAGAACAATAAACAGCCATTTGAAATATTAACACACTGGCAGAAAGCTCTGACTGATATAGTAAGAAACAAAAAGCAATTGTCGTCCTGTTACCTGAGAAAAACCTTCAATTACTTAATTTCTTTGGAGCTTAGATATGATTTCTTGTTAGTAAATAATGAAATCCAAAATGTACATGATGTGCTTTCAAAAAGGATAATGATCCCTGTTGATGAGAGAAAACTATAGTCACTATCATTGGATCTAAATTTATTGTTAGCAATAGTGTATTATTTAAGGCTGAATAGTAAATAGAAAAGTCAATATATTTGAGTTAACAAGCTTAAATTGCGTCACTTCCATGGCTTCAAGTACTATTTTATAGAGCAGTTGAACCATCTCTAAAGATTGTTATTAGATTAAAACAATACAAAGGGTAAGCAGAACCAGTATTTTAGTTGATACTCGCTATCCCAGGATTGTGAGAGGCTCTTCATTATTTCTGATTTCAGAATTCAGGAAATTGTAACACTTGAATTTCTCTCTCTCTCTCTCTCTCTCTCTCTCTCTCTTCATTTTGGCTTTTGTAGGTTTCATCGATTTCATAGTAGAGCCAACATTTTCTCTTCTGACAGACTCAACAGAGAAAATTGTTATTCCTCTTATAGAGGAAGCCTCAAAAGCCGAAACTACTTCTTCCTATGTGGCAAGCAGGTATGATATTTTCTTTTTTGCATCATTTTTCATCTTTGTGATGTTTAGTAACCTTTTCCTTAATGATTATCTATATTTCTCACATCTAGGCAGAGAATTCTCACAAGAATTATTAGGGAGTATTGCCACCTAGTGGCTTTATATTATATTGCATCTGCCTTTGAGAACTGAAGTTTAATACACAAAATATGAAATACTAAGGTTTGTACTAAGGAGAATCCAGTGTGGGGTGGGAGAGAAAAGAGGTGAGCAGCTGCCACGTGCTCAGAACTTGTACTGACCATCTACTACCCTGCTTTTCTAGTCGGTTTTGTAAAGTTTTTCAGGTTTTCCTCGTTCACCCCATATCCTGATGGTGTTCTTTGGTTTGTTTGGTTGTTACTGTTAGCTCAACCACCATTGTGGGGTTACACATTGCTGATGCACTAAGACGACCAAATGCAAAAGGTTCCATGAGCGATGGGTCCTATTCCTCAGACTACTCCCTTGCAGCAGTGGACCTGAAGAGCTTCAAGAACAACCTGGTGGACATCATTCAGCAGAACAAAGAGAGGTGGAAAGAGTTAGCTGCACAAGGTAGTGTTGTTTATGAGGCTTTACTGCCATCTCGCTCTGTCTTCACTTCTCCTCTAAGAGTTTGAATTATTTCTTCTAGATTTCTTCTTCTATAGAATGTGTAAGCCCTTGATGGCATTTGGAATTTGGCTACTCTTTGATTATTCATGAGAAAGTTGGCTCATTTATTAGATAAAAAGAGGTTCTGGTTTGTTTGTGCCACATGGGCTGCAGATATGTGCATCAGTGGGTGGTGGCAAACTAGACACTGAAAGATGAGATAATGAAATGGTGACAAAACTTTGTGCTACAATATAGACTCCTGTGCTTTCGTAGAGGTGCTTTCCAGCCTGGATTTTACTTGGCAAGTAGCTTTTGTGTTGCATTAAAGGTGTTATCACTTCATGTCAGAGACTTGGGTGTGTTTTTTTCTGTTTCACTAAGTTGCTTTTTTGACTCAGAATTTTGACAAGAATTGGGGAAATCATTAGTAATCAACCACCACAGAAATCGAATGGGAAGGTAGCTATAGTTATTTCTAACATATTAGCTGCTTCAAATTAATTAGTCCATTTAGTAGGTTTGTGAGTCGGTATCCAAACAGTTATTATCTTTCGTGCAGGAATTAGCTTTTATATCCAGATCTGGCCTCTGCCTCTTCTCACACTCATTCCCACAGCTCTGCCTCCCTCATACACTACACTCCCTGCACAATGGCCTCTTGGAAGTTTAAAATACTCCAGGGTCTTTGTAGTTATTTTTTCAACCAGAAATTTTTTTCCTTATGCTTTTTGCAGCTTTAGTATACTCAGGAATAAACTTATTTTTCTTAAAATGCATAATATAACATCAAAATAGAGTGTTAAATCACATTTATAGTCAGAGGAACACAATATTGAAAAGTTTTCAATTATCCCAAAAGTCAACCATAAATATAACATGTTTCCAGTGAAAATTCCAATATATTTTTCATAGAATTTAACAAATTGATCCTAAAATCTATATAGTATTGCAAATAGCTAAGAATAGTCAAGACAATCCCGAAGGATAATAAAAGAGGAAAAGAGGAGCACTTGCTGTATATCAGAATTTACTCTTATACTGAAGTAATAAAGTCAGTGTGACTGTGATGCAGAGATAATAAGATGGGCCTCAGGAATAGATCAGAGAGCCAGAAATAACACATTAATTCCTGCAGAACTTGACAGATGACAGACACACACATTCATATATTCAATCTTTTATATGTTCTCACATATTTGCCATTATGATGTTCTTCATTTCTTCCTGTGTCTGAGCTACTATTTGGTGTCATTTCTCTTCATACTGGAGTATTTCCTTAAGTATTTTCTTATAACACAGTTATGCTGACAATTAGATTTTCTTAATCTGGGAATGTCTGTATCTTACTTTTATTTATGAATAATTTTACTTGATTTAGAATTGTTGAATGATTTTTTTTTTCTGTTAGCACTTTCAATGTGTCCTTCTATTGCCTCTGGCTTCCGTAGTTTCTGATACAGTGTTGACCAAAAATAAATTGTATTGTTGCTGTACTGAGTCTTATTTTTTTCTTTCTGTTTTCTAGACTTTATTTTGACTTTCAGCAATTTGATGATGATATATCTAGGGTTTTTTTTTCAATATTCTACTTAGTGTTCATTGAGCTTCTTAAATGCATACATTAATAATTTGCATCAAATTTGGGAAGCTTTCTGCCATTTTGTTCAATGTTTTTCTTCTGCCTCTTTTTCTCTGTTCTCTCGTTCTGAAGATCCTGTTATGCGTAACTTAGGATTCTGGAAATTGTCCCGGATGCTCTGGATCTCTCTCAATTTCTTTAATTGTCCTTCCTTCTTTCCTTCCTTCCTTCCTTCCTTTTTCATTCATTTTTGATTGGCTGTTTTCTAATGATTTATCTTCAAGTTTACTGTTTCTTTCTCTGCCACCTCAATCCTACTGTTGATTTCACTGAATTAACTTTTTATCTCAGCTACTTTTTTTCAATTTTATTATTTCCATTTGCTTATTTTTTATAATGTCTATTTCTCTGTTGATATTTTATATTTTCATTCATTGTTAGCATATTTTCCTTTAATTCTTCAAAATTATTTTCTTTAATTTTAAAAACATATTTTAAAAACTTGTCTTGAATTTTTTTAGATCAATTTTAAAACTGACTATATAAATGGCCTCTCTATGGCTCTCTAATTTCTAGGATTTTTCTATGAAATCCTGCTGGTCTACCATTTACCCCAACTTGCACCCCAACCTTAGCCTGGCAAAGCTTGGGACTTTTCCCATCTAGTCTAAGCAGATTCACCATTTTATGTTCAAGTAACCAGAATTACTTGCTTCTTTCCCATTCCAAGTTGATTCTATCACATCCAGCAGGAAGGTTGGCTTTTGCTTCCATTCCCAGGTCAGAGTTGGAGAGGAAGATGGAGGAATGGGAGTAACTTCAGGCAAGGAGGTCACAGGCTCCTGCAATTTTTACCTGAATGTCCAAGAATTTTTCAAGAATAAATGTTTCTCAAATTATTATGTCCCTTTGATTGATTTCCAGAGTCATTGAACAGTTGTTTTTATTAATGCTGTCTAGTTTTACACTCTTTTTTTAAGAAGAGAAAATACTCGACTTCTTTACATCACTATAGCAGGAAGTCTTCCTCTTCACCATAGGTTTTAAGAGAATTAAATGAATTTATTAATATAATTTGCTTAGAAGTGTCTAGAGTACTAAGTGCTATATGAGTTTGCTGTTATCACTATAACTATTATTTATTATGTTTCTGACATGTGTTCTAGAAATAAGGGTTATAGGGCTATTATATAGTAACTAGGGGTATCCCTAATGCTGAATTCTAAATCCAGCAAAACTATTCAGAAATAAAGAAAATTAAAGACATTACCAGATTAAGAAAATCAAATTACTATGGAAATTGGGGATACTTGCTCTATAATAAGCCAGTAAGGAAAAGCTTCACTGAGGAAGAAATAATTTAAATAAATACACAACGGAGGTTAGAAAGAGAACCATGGAGAGGCCTGGGAGGGTGGGGGGTAACAAATTTTTAAACAAAGGGGGAGGGCGGAGCAAGATGGCCGAATAGGAGCAGCTCCAGTCTCCAACTCCCAGCGCGAGCGACACAGAAGACCGGTGATTTCTGCATTTTCAACTGAGGTACTGGGTTCATCTCACTGGGGAGTGCCGGACGATCGGAGCTGGTCAGCTGCTGCTGCAGCCCGACCAGCGAGAGCTGAAGCAGGGCGAGGCATTGCCTCACCTGGGAAGCGCAAGGGGGAAGGGAGTCCCTTTTCCTAGCCAGGGGAACTGAGACACACAACACCTGGAAAATCGGGTAACTCCCACCCCAATACTGCGCTTTAGGAAACAGGCACACCAGGAGATCATATCCCACACCTGGCCGGGAGGGCCCCACACCCACGGAGCCTCCCTCGTTGCTAGCGCAGCAGTCTGTGATCTACCGGCAAGGCAGCAGCGAGGCTGGGGGAGGGGCGCCCGCCATTGCTGAGGCTTAAGTAGGTAAACAAAGCTGCTGGGAAGCTCGAACTGGGTGGAGCTCACAGCAGCTCAAGGAAACCTGCCTGTCTCTGTAGACTCCACCTCTGGGGACAGGGCACAGTAAACTAAGACACACAGACACCTCTGCACAGACGCAAACGACTCTGTCTGACAGCTTTGAAGAGAGCAGTGGATCTCCCAACACGGAGGTTGTTGAGATCTGAGAAGGGACAGACTCCCTGCTCAAGCGGGTCCCTGACCCCTGAGTAGCCTAACTGGGAGACATCCCCCACTAGGGGCAGTCTGACACCCCACACCTCACAGGGAGGAGTACACCCCTGAGAGGAAGCTTCCAAAGCAAGAATCAGACAGGTACACTCGCTGTTCAGAAATATTCTATCTTCTGCAGCCTCTGCTGCTGATACCCAGGCAAACAGGGTCTGGAGTGGACCTCAAGCAATCTCCAACAGACCTACAGCTGAGGGTCCTGACTGTTAGAAGGAAAACTATCAAACAGGAAGGACACCTACACCAAAACCCCATCAGTACATCACCATCATCAAAGACCAGAGGCAGATAAAACCACAAAGATGGGGAAAAAGCAGGGCAGAAAAGCTGGAAATTCAAAAAATAAGAGCGCATCTCCCCCGGCAAAGGAGCGCAGCTCATCGCCAGCAACGGATCAAAGCTGGACGGAGAATGACTTTGACGAGATGAGAGAAGAAGGCTTCAGTCCATCAAATTTCTCAGAGCTAAAGGAGGAATTACGTACCCAGCGCAAAGAAACTAAAAATCTTGAAAAAAAAGTGGAAGAATTGATGGCTAGAGTAATTAATGCAGAGAAGGTCCTAAACGAAATGAAAGAGATGAAAACCATGACACGAGAAATACGTGACAAATGCACAAGCTTCAGTAACCGACTCGATCAACTGGAAGAAAGAGTATCAGCGATTGAGGATCAAATGAATGAAATGAAGCGAGAAGAGAAACCAAAAGAAAAAAGAAGAAAAAGAAATGAACAAAGCCTGCAAGAAGTATGGGATTATGTAAAAAGACCAAATCTACGTCTGATTGGGGTGCCTGAAAGTGAGGGGGAAAATGGAACCAAGTTGGAAAACACTCTTCAGGATATCATCCAGGAGAACTTCCCCAACCTAGTAGGGCAGGCCAACATTCAAATCCAGGAAATACAGAGAACGCCACAAAGATACTCCTCGAGAAGAGCAACTCCAAGACACATAATTGCCAGATTCACCAAAGTTGAAATGAAGGAAAAAATCTTAAGGGCAGCCAGAGAGAAAGGTCGGGTTACCCACAAAGGGAAGCCCATCAGACTAACAGCAGATCTCTCAGCAGAAACTCTACAAGCCAGAAGAGAGTGGGGGCCAATATTCAACATTCTTAAAGAAAAGAATTTTAAACCCAGAATTTCATATCCAGCCAAACTAAGTTTCATAAGTGAAGGAGAAATAAAATCCTTTACAGATAAGCAAATGCTTAGAGATTTTGTCACCACTAGGCCTGCCTTACAAGAGACCCTGAAGGAAGCACTCAACATGGAAAGGAACAACCGGTACCAGCCATTGCAAAAACATGCCAAAATGTAAAGACCATTGAGGCTAGGAAGAAACTGCATCAACTAACGAGCAAAATAACCAGTTAATATCATAATGGCAGGATCAAGTTCACACATAACAATATTAACCTTAAATGTAAATGGACTAAATGCTCCAATTAAAAGACACAGACTGGCAAACTGGATAAAGAGTCAAGACCCATCAGTCTGCTGTATTCAGGAGACCCATCTCACACGCAGAGACATACATAGGCTCAAAATAAAGGGATGGAGGAAGATTTACCAAGCAAATGGAGAACAAAAAAAAGCAGGGGTTGCAATACTAGTCTCTGATAAAATAGACTTTAAACCATCAAAGATCAAAAGAGACAAAGAAGGCCATTACATAATGGTAAAGGGATCAATTCAACAGGAAGAGCTAACTATCCTAAATATATATGCACCCAATACAGGAGCACCCAGATTCATAAAGCAAGTCCTTAGAGACTTACAAAGAGACTTAGACTCCCATACAATAATAATGGGAGACTTTAACACTCCACTGTCAACATTAGACAGATCAACGAGACAGAAAGTTAACAAGGATATCCAGGAATTGAACTCATCTCTGCAGCAAGCAGACCTAATAGACATCTATAGAACTCTCCACCCCAAATCAACAGAATATACATTCTTCTCAGCACCACATCATACTTACTCCAAAATTGACCACGTAATTGGAAGTAAAGCACTCCTCAGCAAATGTACAAGAACAGAAATTATAACAAACTGTCTCTCAGACCACAGTGCAATCAAACTAGAACTCAGGACTAAGAAACTCACTCAAAACCGCTCAACTACATGGAAACTGAACAACCTGCTCCTGAATGACTACTGGGTACATAACGAAATGAAGGCAGAAATAAAGATGTTCTTTGAAACCAATGAGAACAAAGATACAACATACCAGAATCTCTGGGACACATTTAAAGCAGTGTGTAGAGGGAAATTTATAGCACTAAATGCCCACAAGAGAAAGCAGGAAAGATGTAAAATTGACACTCTAACATCGCAATTAAAAGAACTAGAGAAGCAAGAGCAAACACATTCGAAAGCTAGCAGAAGGCAAGAAATAACTAAGATCAGAGCAGAACTGAAGGAGATAGAGACACAAAAAACCCTCCAAAAAATCAATGAATCCAGGAGTTTGGTTTTTGAAAAGATCAACAAAATTGACAGACCACTAGCCAGACTAATAAAGAAGAAAAGAGAGAAGAATCAAATCGACGCAATTAAAAATGATCAAGGGGATATCACCACCGACCCCACAGAAATACAAACTACCATCAGAGAATACTATAAACACCTCTACGCAAATAAACTGGAAAATCTAGAAGAAATGGATAATTTCCTGGACACTTACACTCTTCCAAGACTAAACCAGGAAGAAGTTGAATCCCTGAATAGACCAATAGCAGGCTCTGAAATTGAGGCAACAATTAATAGCCTACCAACCAAAAAAAGTCCAGGACCAGATGGATTCACAGCTGAATTCTACCAGAGGTACAAAGAGGAGTTGGTACCATTCCTTCTGAAACTATTCCAATCAATAGAAAAAGAGGGAATCCTCCCTAACTCATTTTATGAGGCCAACATCATCCTGATACCAAAGCCTGGCAGAGACACAACAAAAAAAGAGAATTTTAGACCAATATCCCTGATGAACATCGATGCAAAAATCCTCAATAAAATACTGGCAAACCGGATTCAGCAACACATCAAAAAGCTTATCCACCATGATCAAGTGGGCTTCATCCCTGGGATGCAAGGCTGGTTCAACATTCGCAAATCAATAAACATAATCCAGCATATAAACAGAACCAAAGACAAGAACCACATGATTATCTCAATTGATGCAGAAAAGGCTTTTGACAAAATTCAACAGCCCTTCATGCTAAAAACGCTCAATAAATTCGGTATTGATGGAACGTACCTCAAAATAATAAGAGGTATTTATGACAAACCCACAGCCAATATCATACTGAATGGGCAAAAACTGGAAAAATTCCCTTTGAAAACTGGCACAAGACAGGGATGCCCTCTCTCACCGCTCCTATTCAACATAGTGTTGGAAGTTCTGGCTAGGGCAATCAGGCAAGAGAAAGAAATCAAGGGTATTCAGTTAGGAAAAGAAGAAGTCAAATTGTCCCTGTTTGCAGATGACATGATTGTATATTTAGAAAACCCCATTGTCTCAGCCCAAAATCTCCTTAAGCTGATAAGCAACTTCAGCAAAGTCTCAGGATACAAAATTAATGTGCAAAAATCACAAGCATTCTTATACACCAGTAACAGACAAACAGAGAGCCAAATCAGGAATGAACTTCCATTCACAATTGCTTCAAAGAGAATAAAATACCTAGGAATCCAACTTACAAGGGATGTAAAGGACCTCTTCAAGGAGAACTACAAACCACTGCTCAGTGAAATCAAAGAGGACACAAACAAATGGAAGAACATACCATGCTCATGGATAGGAAGAATCAATATTGTGAAAATGGCCATACTGCCCAAGGTAATTTATAGATTCAATGCCATCCCCATCAAGCTACCAATGAGTTTCTTCACAGAATTGGAAAAAACTGCTTTAAAGTTCATATGGAACCAAAAAAGAGCCCGCATCTCCAAGACAATCCTAAGTCAAAAGAACAAAGCTGGAGGCATCACGCTACCTGACTTCAAACTATACTACAAGGCTACAGTAACCAAAACAGCATGGTACTGGTACCAAAACAGAGATATAGACCAATGGAACAGAACAGAGTCCTCAGAAATAATACCACACATCTACAGCCATTTGATCTTTGACAAACCTGAGAGAAACAAGAAATGGGGAAAGGATTCCCTATTTAATAAATGGTGCTGGGAAAATTGGCTAGCCATAAGTAGAAAGCTGAAACTGGATCCTTTCCTTACTCCTTATACGAAAATTAATTCAAGATGGATTAGAGACTTAAATGTTAGACCTAATACCATAAAAATCCTAGAGGAAAACCTAGGTAGTACCATTCAGGACATAGGCATGGGCAAAGATTTCATGTCTAAAACACCAAAAGCAACGGCAGCAAAAGCCAAAATTGACAAATGGGATCTCATTAAATTAAAGAGCTTCTGCACAGCAAAAGACACTACCATCAGAGTGAACAGGCAACCTACAGAATGGGAGAAAATTTTTGCAATCTACTCATCTGACAAAGGGCTAATATCCAGAACCTACAAAGAACTCAAACAAATTTACAAGAAAAAAACAAACAACCCCATCAAAAAGTGGGCAAAGGACATGAACAGACATTTCTCAAAAGAAGACATTCATACAGCCAACAGACACATGAAAAAATGCTCATCATCACTGGCCATCAGAGAAATGCAAATCAAAACCACAATGAGATACCATCTCACACCAGTTAGAATGGCAATCATTAAAAAGTCAGGAAACAACAGGTGCTGGAGAGGATGTGGAGAAATAGGAACACTTTTACACTGTTGGTGGGATTGTAAACTAGTTCAACCATTATGGAAAACAGTATGGCAATTCCTCAAGGATCTAGAACTAGATGTACCATATGACGCAGCCATCCCATTACTGGGTATATACCCAAAGGATTATAAATTATGCTGCTATAAAGACACATGCACACGTATGTTTATTGCAGCACTATTCACAATAGCAAAGACTTGGAATCAACCCAAATGTCCATCAGTGACAGATTGGATTAAGAAAATGTGGCACATATACACCATGGAATACTATGCAGCCATAAAAAAGGATGAGTTTGAGTCCTTTGTAGGGACTTGGATGCAGCTGGAATCCATCATTCTTAGCAAACTATCACAAGAACAGAAAACCAAACACCGCATGTTCTCACTCATAGGTGGGAACTGAACAATGAGATCACTCGGACTCAGGAAGGGGAACATCACACACCGGGGCCTATCATGGGGAGGGGGGAGGGGGGAGGGATTGCATTGGGAGTTATACCTGATGTAAATGACGAGTTGATGGGTGCAGCACAGCAACATGGCACAAGTATACATATGTAACAAACCTGCACGTTATGCACATGTACCCTACAACTTAAAGTATAATAATAATAAATAAATTTAAAAAAAAAAAAAAAAAAAAAAAAAAAAAAAAAAAAAAAAAAAAATAAACAAAGGGATTGGCTAGCACATTATGTAGGAGACCGAGCTTGCCTGACATGCCAGAAACAATAAGAAGGGCAGTGAAGCAGGAAGAAATTGAACAAGAAGGAATAATGTAGGCGATGTGATGGGTGGGCAATGTGGTGCCTGACCTTTGGTTTTGGCTCAAGAAAGACAGGAAACCAAATGTAGAGTTTTGAGGAAAAAAAGTTGATTGATATGAACTGAGGTTTCAAAAGGATTACTCTGCTACAGAATGGAAAATATTCTTTTGTTTGGGTAGTAAAAATAGAAACAAGGAGATCAGAAAGAAGGCTGTTGTTCATAACCCAGGAGAAGTATGGGAACTTAGACCAGGTAGTAATGGTTGAGAGGGTGTATAATTTCTAGATACATAAAGACTGTGGCTTAAACCAGTATGCATGAGTAGAAGGAGGGTAAGCAAAAAGAGATTGGATTCTGGATATCCAGGTATTTTGAAAGCTGAACTGATAGGATTTGTTATCAGATTAGATGTAGGAAACAAAGTGAAGAGAAGAATCAAGAATGATGCCAGATTTTTTGGTTTTCTTACACATTACTTGTATATAGGTAAAATTATATAATCATTTCATGGAACAATTTGGCACTCTGTAGGAAATTTAAAGATGCATGTGCCATACTTCTTGACAATTTTACCTCTATATTTTTACCCCAGAGAGACTTTTGCGCATATGCAGCAAAGACATGTCTAAAATATTCATAGCAGCATTGTTCACGAGTGCAAAATAAAGTGGAAAAAACAGTAAAATTGATTTATATACTATAGTATGTACATATTATGGAACAGCATAAAACTGTTAAAATTTAACTAATCACCAACAGGAATGAAAGACACAGTGTTGTGCAAAATAAGCAAACTGCTGGACTTTAGTAGGTGGTTTTCCTCTGACAGTGCGAAGGAGTCTGGGAGGTTTGGACTAAGCAAAATTCACCACAACGCAGCAAAGCGGCTGTGCCCAGCCTGCTTCTCTAGGTTCCTCCTCACTGGGCAGGGCATCTCTGCAGGAAATCCAGCAGCTCCAGTCAGGGGCTTACAGACAGGACTCTCAACTCCCTGGGACAGAGCACCTAAGGGGAGAGGAGGCTGCAGTTGCAGGTTCCACGGATTTAATCTTTCCTGTCTGCCGGCTCTGAAGAGAGCAGCTGACCCTAACAAGGGCGACTGTCTCAGCACAGTGCACCAGCTCTGCTAAGGGACAGACTGCTTCCTCAATCAGGTTCCAGACCTTGTGCCTCTTGACTGGGAGAGACCTCCCAACAGTGGTCAACAGACACCTCATCCAGGAGAGCTGAAGCTTCCAGAGGAAGGAGCAGACAGCAATCTTTGATGTTCTGCAACCTCCATTGGTGACAGGGTCTGAAGTGGACTCCCATCAAACTGCAGCAGACCTGCAGAAGAGGGATCTAACTGTTAGAAGAAAAACTAACAAACAGAAAGCAACAATAACAAAAGCATCAACAAAAATGACCTCCCACAAAACCCCATCCAAAGGTTATCAGCCTCAAAGATCAAAGGTAGATAAATCCAGTCATGAAGATGACCTGGAAGATGAGGAAGATGAGGAAGAAACAGTGCAAAAACGCTGAAAATTCCAAAGGCCAGAATGCCTCTTCTCCTCCAAATGATTGTGACACCGCTCCAGCAAGGACACAGAACTGGACAGAGAATGAGATGGGTTAATTGACAGAAGTAGGCTTCAGAAGATGGGTAATAACAAACTCTGCTGAGCTAAAGGAGCATGTTCTAACCCAATGCAAAGAAGCTAAGAACCTTGATAAAAGGTTACAGGAGCTGCTAACTAGAATAACCAGTTTAGAGAAGAACATAAATGACCTGATGGAGATGAAAAACACAGCACAAGAACATCGTGAAGCATATACAATTATCAATAGCTGAATAAATCAAGCAGAAGAAAAGATATCAGAGTTTGAAGATCATCTTGCTGAAATAAGGCATGCAGACAAGATTAGAGAAAAACTAATGAAAAGCAATGAACAAAACCTCTGAGAAATGTGGGACTGGGTGAAGAGACTGAAGCTGTGATTAATTGGAGTACCTGAAAGAGACTGGGAGAATGGAATCAAGTTGGAAAACACACTTCAGGATATTATCCAGGAGAACTTCCCCAACCTAGCAAGACAGGCCAACATTCAAATTCAGGAAATACAGAGAACACCACTAAGATACTCCATGAGAAGATCAACGCCAGGGCACATAATTATCAGATTCTCCAAGGTTGAAACATAGGAAAAAATGTTAAGGGCAGCCAGAGAAAAAGGTCAGGTCACCTATAAAAGGAAGCTCATCAGACTAACAGCAGATCTCTCAGCAGAAATCCTACAAGTCAGAAGAAAGTGGGAGCAATATACAATATTCAATATTCAGCAGTCTTAAAGATAAGAATTTTTCAACCCAGAATTTCATATCCAGTCAAATGAAGATTCACAGGAGAAGGAAAAATAAAATCCTTTGCAGACAAGCAAATACTAACGGATTTCACCACCACCAGGCCTCCCTTGAAAGAGCTCCTGAAGGAAGCACTAAATATAGAAAGGAAAAACCAGTATCAGTCACCGCAAAAACACACCAAAATATAAAGACCAACGACAGTAGGAAGAAACTACATCAACTAGTGTGCAAAATAACCAGCTAGTATCATGGCGACAGAATCAAATTCACATATAACAATATCAACCTTAAATGTAAATGGGCCAAATGCCCCAATTAAAAGACACAGACTGTCAAATTGGATAAAGAATCAAGACCCAATGGTGTGCTGTATTCAGGAGATCCATCTCATGTGCAAAGACACACATAACCTCAAAATAAAGGAATGGAGGAAAATTCACCAAGCAAAAGAAAGCAGGGGTTGCAATTCTAGTCTCTGATAAAACACACTTGAGGGCCAGCACAGTGGCTCACATCTGTAATCCCAGCACTTTGGGAGGCTGAGGCAGGTGGGTCACGAGGTCAGGAGATGGAGACCATCCTGGTCAACATGGTGAAACCCCAACTCTACTAAAAATACAAAAATTAGCTGGGCATGGTGGCGTGTGCCTGTAATCCCAGCTACTCAAGAGGTTGAGGCAGGAGAATCACTTGAACCTGGGAGGCGGAGCTTGCAATGAGCCAAGATTGAGGCTGCACTCCAGCCTGGTGACAGAGCAAGACTCCAACTCAAGAAAGAAAATAAAAAAATGGAAAACAGACTTGAAACCAACAAAGATCATAAAAGACAAAGAAGGCCATTACATAATGGTAAAGGGATCAATTCAACAAGAAGAGCTAACTATCCTAAATATATGTGAACCCAATACAGGAGCACCCAGATCACAAAACAAGTTCTTAGAGACCTATAAAGACACTTAGATTCCCACACAATAATAGTGGGAGACTTTAACAGCCCACTGTCAATATTAGACAGTTCAACGAGACAAAATTAACAAGGATATTCAGGACTTGAACTCAGCTCTGGATCAAGTGGACATAATAGACATCTACCAAACTTTCCACCACAAATCAACAGAATATACATTCTTCTCAGTATTCTAAAATTGACCACACAATTGGAAGTAAAACACTTCTCAGCAAATGCAAAAGAACTTAAATAATAACAAACAGTCTCTCAGACCACAGTGGTATCAAATTAGAACTCAGGATTAAGAAACTCACACAAAACCACACAACTACATGGAAATTGAACAACCTGCTCCTGAATGACTCCTGGGTAAATAATGAAATTAAGGCAGAAATCAAGAAGTTCTTTGAAACCAATGAGAATAAAGAAACAATGTACCAGAATCTCTGGGACACAGCTAAAACCGTATTAAGAGGGAAATTTATAGCACTAAATGCCCACATCAGAAAGCTAGAAAGATCTCAAATCAACACCCTAACGTCACAATTAAAAGAACTAGGAAAGCAAGAGCAATCAATTCAAAAGCTAGCAGAAGTCAATAAATAACTAAGATCAGAGCAGAACTGAAGGAGATAGAACATGAAAAACCCATCAAAAACACAATGAATCCAGGAGCTGCTTTTTCAAAAAAATGAAGAAAATAGGTAGACTGCTGGCTAGACTAATAAAGAAGAAAAGAGAGAAAAACAACATAGACATAATAAAAGATGATAAAGGGATATAACCACTGATCCCACAGAAATACAAACTACCATCAGAGAACACTCTAAACACCTCTGTGCAAACAAACTAGAAGAAATTGATAAATTTCCGGACACATATACTCTCCCAAGACTTAACCAGGAAGACTCGAAATCCTTGAACAGACCAAAAACAAGTTTTGAAATTGAGGCAGTAATTAATAGCCTACCAACCAGAAAAATCCCAGGACCAGATGGATTCACAGCCAAATTCTACCAAGGATACAAAGAGGAGCAGGTACCATTCCTTCTGAAACTATTCCAAACAATTGAAAAGCAGGGAATCCTCCCTAACTCATCTTATGAGGCCAGCATCATCCTATTACTAAAACCTGGCAGAGACACAACCAAAAAAAGAAAATTTCAGACGAATATTCCTGATGAACATCAATGCAAAAATCCTCAATAAAATACTGGCAAACTGAATCCAGCAGCACTTCAAAGAGCTTATCCACCATGATCAAGTCAGCTTTATCCCTGGGATGCAATAAACATAATCCATCACATAAACCGAACCAATGACAAAAACCACATGATTATCTCAATAGATGCAGAAAGGCGTTTTATAAAATTCAACATCCCTTCATGTTAAAAAACTCTCAATAAATTAGGTATTGGTAGAACATATTTCAAAATAATAAGAGCTATGTATGACAAACCCACAGCCAATATCATATTGAAGGGGCAAAAGCTGGAACCGTTCCCTTTGAAAACTGGCACAAGACAAGGATGCCCTCTCTCACCACTCCTATTCAACGTAGTCCTGGAAGTTCTGGCCAGGGCAATCAGGCAAGAGAAAGAAATAAAGTCTATTCAAATAGGAAGAGAGGAAGTCAAATTGTCTCTGTTTGCAGATGACATGATTCTATATTTGGAAAACCCCATCACCTCAGCCCCAAAACGCTTTAAGCTGATAAGCAACTTCAATATAGTCTCGACATACAAAATAAATGTGTAAAAATTGCAAGCATTTATATACCCCAACAATAGACGAGGAGAGAGCCAAATCATGAATGAATGAACTCCCATTCACAATTGCTACAAAGAGAATAAAATGCCTAAAAATACAGCTAACGAGGGATGTGAAGGACCTGTTCAAGGAGAACTACAAACCATTCTTCAAGGAAAAAAGAGGACACAAACAAATGGAAAATCATACCATACTCATGGATAAGAAGAACCAATATCATGAAAATGGCCATACTGCCCAAAGGAATTTATAGATTCAATGCTATTTCCATCAAACTACCATTGACATTCTTCGCAGAATTAGAAAAAACTACTTTAAATTTCATACAGAACCAAAAAGGAGTCCATATAGCTAAGACAATCCTGAGCAAAAAGAACAAAGCTGGAGGCATCACATTACCTGACTTCAAACTATACTACAAGGCTACGGTAACCAAAACAGCATGGTACTGGTACCAAAACAAATATATAGACTAATGGAACAGAACAGAGACCTCAGAAATAACACCACACATCTACAACCATCTGATCGTCAACAATCCTTACAAAAACAAGCAATGGGAAAAGGATTTCCTATTTAATAAATGGTGCTGGGAAAACTGGCTAGCCATATACAGAAAACTGAAACTGAACTCTTTCCTTACACCTTATACAAAAATTAACTCAAGATGGATTAAGGACTTAAATGTAAAACCCAAAACCATAAAAATCCTGAAAGAAAACCTAGGCAATACCATTCAGGACATAGGCATGGGCAAAGACTTCATGACAAAAACACCAAAAGCAATTGCAACAAAAGCCAAAATTGACAAATGGGATGTAACTAAACTAAGGAGCTTCTGCATTGCGAAAGAAACTATCATCAGAGTGAATAGGCAACCTACAGAATGGGAGAAAATATTTGCAATCTACCCATCTAGCAAAGACATGGAATCAACCAAAATGCCCATCAATTATAGATTGGTTAAAGAAAATGTGGTACATATACACCATAGAATACTATGAAGCCATAAAAAAAGAATGAGATCATATCTTTTGCAGGGACATGGATGAAGCTGGGAGCCATCATCCTCATCAAACTAACACAGGAACAGAAAATCAAACAACACATGTTCTCACTCATAGTGGGAATTGAACAGTGAGAACACATGGACACAGGGAGAGGAATAACACACACCAGGGCTTGTCAGGAGTGGGGGGCAGGGAGAGGGAGAACATTAGGACAAATACCTGATGCATGCAGGGCTTAAAACCTAGATGATGGGTTGATAGGTGCAGCAAATCACCATGGCACATGTATACCTACGTAACCTGCACATTCTGCATATATATCCCAGAACTTAAAGTAAAATTTTAAAAAGTAAGCAAACTGCTGAAATATAGCAAGATTCCATTTGTAGAAAGTTTAAAAACTAAAGAATAGGTTTTAGAATATGTATATGATAAAACTAAAGGACTTTTTTGAAATATTCAGAATGGTTCTAGGGAGTAGGATGAGTTTTTTATTTAGAAATAAGTAGAATTTTACTTCCTAGATTGGGCACTAGACACATAAAAGTTCATTTTATCATTATGATTATGTCTAACACATGTGCTTTATATATGCATATCTAATTCATTTATATACATGAAATATTGCATAAAAATTTTAAAATGATAAGCTATTAAAGTACGTCTACTGAAATAGTCATCAATTTTAAAGTCAGTGAGTATCAGATATTACCATTTTAATTTTCCAGTACCTACCACTTCTAGTCTTATATGCTGAAAATGAAAGTTTCTTTATTACAATTGCATTGAGATGAAAATAAGCAGGTCATATGATGTTTAAAGCTTTGGAATATTAATTAAGCATCCGGGCTTTGAAGAGAATTCCAGATGTTTGGTCATCATCTTTTTAACTCTTAAGCTATATTTCACAGATATCACAGAAACATCTCCCTAGTCCTAGAGCAGTGAGAGATTGTAGATGCTTAGGCTCCAAGGTATGAGGCTCCTGGGTCATCAATATACCAAAACTTTTTTAAAGAAGAATTTTATTCAGTAACTCTTCTATTAAGGAGCTTGGAAGATCTGTCTAAGAATGTTGTATGTAGACACATTTTTGACAAGGGGCTTTTCAAAAAGTAAAACAATGCTTTTCATCATCCCCCAACTGTTTCCTTTTTTGCTTAATTTTATCCACTTACGGTGAGGAAAATATTTTCATCAGTTCAGCATTTCTCAGCATCTTAAGTCTGCACCCTTTTCTGCACTGCTGAAGAGCTAACAGGAGATTTTAAGCGGGTGCATGGCTATTCTTCTAGTGAGGCAGGTGGAGGGCAATAATGAGAATTGTCCCTCCCTTCTATTTCCACCCATAAAGTCCCAGGCAAATCATGTAAGCTTTCTTGGCCTCAACATATGTAATTATGGAGATAATAACATTGGCCATAATGAAAGTTCACTACTCAAGGAAGCAGACACTCTCATGAATCCTTGACCATATTCTTGAAGATCTAAGAAGTTTGCTCCAGATTCTTGAAGATCTAAGAAGCAGCTTTGAGAGGAAGATACCTATGGAATTGAGGGAAAAATCAGAGCACTTTTGCTTATACTGGACCAGTAGGATGATAAATACCCCCTAATAACAAAGGAAATCATATACAGAAAAACAATGTCTAAATTTTATAGGGTCACATAAATGTAGCTCATTTTCATTAGTGGCCTGTATATATATATGTGTGTGTGTGTGTGTGTGTGTGTGTGTGTGTATGCATACACACAAAACATTCATATATGCAAGTTTATTATATATTTTACTGATAAAAAGAATGTATAACATATAATTTACAATAATAATAATAAAATATACAATACCCTTTATTGTAAATTTTATATAGCTGATTCTCAAAGAATGCTTTTTGTTGACTTTTGCCAAATTATTTTGTCCATAGTCATTTATGACTGCTACTGAAAAATGAGTATAGTTTAGAAATGAATGTTGGTTGATATTTCATTTATGCCAGAAGTATAGAACCAGGTGTGGTGGTGCCTACCTGCAATCCCAGTGACTACAGAGGCCAAGGCAGGAGGATCACTTGAGCCCAGGAGTTCCAAGATGCAGTGAGCCATGATTGCACCACTGTATTCCAGCCTAGGCAACAGAGTGAGATCCCGTCCCTGGAAAAAAAAATGTTAAAGGCCAGGCACAGTTACCCATGCTTACAATCCTAGTGCTTTGGGAGGCTGAGGCCAGAAGTTCAAGACCAGTCTGAGCACCACAGAGATACCCTGTCTCTAAAAATATGATGAAAGCATAGAAGACATAGGTCAGAACTTGACTTGTTCATCAAAAATGGAAACAGCTTCTTGGTCATTTGATTTGATACTGGTTTTGAATACTAGAAAAACTTTCTCAAATCATATATTATTTATAATGTAATAGCTAAAGATACGATACATGTTTAAATTTAATCTCTATTTTAAACATTATCTCCATCATTTTAAACAATAATAAAACAATAAGTTAAGACTTGATCCATAACTTTTGATGATATCCATGGTGTAAACACTCCCATTGTGACCAGTTTCAAGCTATCAATATGATGTATCTGAGCGTGGAGCTGGGAAAAGATATGCACATCATATATTTCCATCATACAGATATGGCAGACATATCAGGACATGTCTTAACCTCAAGACATAGATAACAGTACCATGCCTCAAAATAATTAGGCAATAGTGAGTTTTACTGATAAACATTTATTATCTTTCTTTTAAATATAATTTAATTCTAAACTTATGTAATTTAATTTTTAATAATGAATGTCTTTAACAACCACCTTGCAAACATTCCTGAAAAGTAACAGTCCGATCTGATGAGCCTGTAGGGGCCAGCTGCACCACACTGCTGTCCACAAGGCCCTGTATGAGCCATGTCTGTCTCCAACTCCTTATCTGGCTTATTCAATTTCCCGTTTATCCTCCCCTCGCTGGCTTTTGTATCTACCCCAGCCACGTTAACCTCCACACTGTTTCCTTCTTGTCTTTCTTTCAACACATCAGGTATTTCCTGCTGTAGGAGTTTTTTACAGCATTTCTCTGTCAGAAACATTTTACCCCCAAATACTATGAGGCTGCTTCCCTGTCCTCCTTCAAGTCTAGCTTACATAGTAACCTTGTCAGCAAGGCTGGCAAAAAATTTCAAATTCCACCCACAGCCCTCCCTTGCCCTTCTGATTTCCTCCTCAAGTACTTTCCCATGGCATTTATTCCTGTCTAGCTTACAAATAGTTGACCTATTATGCTTCATTTTTATTATCTGTTTCACCCCCTTAAAAATAAGTTTCATTTAAAAAAGGATGTTTGTTTCTATCTCTGATGTATCCCAAGCTCTTTGAACAGAGACTGGCACGAAGTAGGAATTCAAATGATTATCTGCAGTAGGTGGGGAAGAAAGAGAGAGAAAGAGAGCAAGAGGGAGGCAGGGAGAGAGAGAGGAGGGGGTGGAGAAAGGAGGAGAAGGGAAGAAGGAAGGAGAGAGGTAGAAAATCTACCGTCTAGACCCCAAAATACGAAATGCATGATCTTGCCATGCCCTTGGAGTCCTCTTGATGCCTTCTCTAATCATTTATTTCCATCTCTTCCACCCATGAGCTGATTACTATTTTGAATTTTGTGATAATCATTCTTTTTTTAAGCTGTTATCCCTCTTTGTATAATTTTAAACAATGTATAGTTTAGTTTTGTCTGTTTTAAAACACTATAAATGGAACTGTGCCATATATATTCCTTTATGAATTGCTTTCCACTCAACAAGATGCTTTTTAAAATTTATCCGTGACAACACAAATGTTGTTCTGTTTCAGCAGGAATTTTTTGGATTTTGCAGAAAACATGAGACAGGAAAAAAATCCAAATACTGCACAAACATTTTTAAAATATTAGTATTTTGTTTAAGTCTGTACGTATCATATCCTTAGGCCACAAATCAGGTGCATAAATAATATACCTTTCATTATTTCTCTATGACCAAACATAGTTTCTAGCTATGTCCCCATGCTACCTGTTTGAAGAAAATAAAAGCTTATCATTTAAGTGTTTTGACTGAATCAGAGTAAGCCTGGTCAATCCAGTGTTTCTGAGCTCTCTTTCCTCCTTCTTTAGATGGTGTTGCAGTCCCTGGGGACTAGTGCCGTGGTATTAATGGATTTCGGATGAGCATCAGGTCCTTGCTTGACCTCTGGCCTCTCTCTCATCTTTCCAGACAGACAGCCCCCATTGGTTTTTGGCTTGTATTACCTTCTGACTCTGACCCCTTGCTTCCCCAGTGCAGGTCCCCACATCTTTGATTTCCACAGCTTGCTTGCTCTCTTTTATTCTCCTTCTCATTGTACTTCTCAGGGCTGAAGGACAGGCTGCTCTTCACATCACAGAGTCACTGGGGTTGACTGAAAACTGCAGGCACTCTCTCAGGCTCTCCTGCCCTGACATTCTACACAGCCGCCCCTCCTCTATTCCTTGCATGCTGAGAACACCCACCTTGTTCAGAATGCTGGATAAGGGAACATGACAAAGATCTTCTCTAACCCCTGGATCCCTGACTTTTTCTCAGAATTCTTTCTGGCTTTCCTCTCGGAAATAACTCAAAAAGCACAGGGATGGCCAAATTCAGAGAGCAGGTCCCATCTCAGAGACTATAACTGTCTAAGTCTCTTGAATCTTCCAACTCTTTTCTCCCTTATACCTTACTTTTGGTTTCATAGGGGGTGAAAAAAATGTCACTGGAAGGGTAAGGAGTTAAACTTTTCCCTCCTCCAATTTGAATGGCACCTTCATACCCCTTTTTGCTTCTCTTGGGGAAAACCTAGATCCATGTCCAGGGAGTGAGAAACCTGGATCCCCTCTGCAAGTATGGGTGGGAAGGTAGAACTTGATTAAGTATTTTCCAAAAACCTTTTAGCCATGCATGGATGTGGCTTTTGAATTTGAAGACAAAGGATAGATGCCTTTGTTTCTGGGGTAGCTTGGTAACAACCCCTGTGTCTCCTTGTCTAAATAGGCATGAGCCTGTGATAACAAACAAGTAGAAACAAAACCAGATCAGCTAATAATTCACAGTATCAGCTCATCAAGACACACAATAAGCTTTTGCAGTTGTTTCAGGAGAGAAGTGAAAAACAATGTGTGATTACTAAATTAAGTGTATTTAAAATACTATTATTCAAAGAACATTTATCAAGTATGTTTCATCACTTTACAGAAAAATGATTAGAAGCTTATTTCTTCTTTTATAATTTCTTTTAATTTATTATAATTTCTATAAATTATTATAATTTAATTATATAATTTTAATTATAATTAATTATAATTTCTTATAATTTCTTTTAATTAAGTGATTCAATGTGATGGAACTGAATCATGTGATACAAATTAAATGCATAATTTTATATCCATTGAGGTTAATAATGTCAAAGACATATTTCAGGAGGAAACTGAGCAACAAAAGAGACATTTTTTATCACGGGGAAATCCGAATAAAAGAACAAAGCTGGAGGCATCATGCTACCTGACTTCAAACTGTACTACAAGGCTACAATAATCACAACAGCATGAAACTGGTACCAAAACAGATATATAGACCAATGGAACAGCACAGAGGCCTCAGAAATAACGCCACACACCTACAAACATCTGATCTTTGACAACCCTCACAAAAGCAATAGGGAAAGGATTCCTTATTTAATAAATGGTGTTGGGAAAACTGGCTAGTCATATGCAGAAAACTGAAACTGGACCCCTTCCTTACACTTTATACAAAACTAAAGAGCTTCTGCATAGCAAAAGAAACTATCATCAAAAGAAACTACCATCAGAGTGAACAGACAACCTACAGAATGGGAGAAAATTTTTGCAATCTATCCATCTGACAAAGGGTTAATATCCAGAATCTATAAAGAACTTAAACAAATTTACAAACAAACAAACAAACAGCCCCATCAAAAAGTGGGTGAAGGATGCGAACAGACACTTTTCAAAGGAAGACATTTATGTGGCCAACAAACAGATGAAAAAAAGCTCATCGTCACTGGTCGTTAGAGAAACACAAACCAAAACCACAATGAGATACCATCTCACACCAGTTAGAATGGTGATCATTAAAAAATCAGGAAACAACAGATACTAGAGAGGATGTGGAGAAATAGGAATGCTTTTACACTGTTGGTGGGAGTGTAAATTAGTTCAATCATTGTGGAAGACAGTGTGGTGATTCCTCAAGGATCTAGAACTAGAAACACCATTTGACCCAGCATTCCCATTACTGGGTATGTATCCAAAGGGTTATAAATCATTCTACTATAAAGACACATGCATATGTATGTTTATTATATCACTGTTCACAATAGCAAAGACTTGGAACCAACCCAAATGCCCATCAATGATAAACTGGATAAAGAAAATGTGGCACATATACTCAATGGAATACTATGCAGCCATTAAAAAGGTTGAGTTCATGTCCTTTGCAGGGACTTGGATGAAGCTGGAGACCATCATTCTCAGCAAACTAACACAGGAACAGAAAACCAAATACAGCATGTTATCACTCATAAGTGGGAGTTGAACAATGAGAACACATGGATACAGGGAAGGGAACATCATACACCAGGGCCTGTCAGAGGGTGGTGGGCTAGGGGAGGGATAGCATTAAGAGAAATACCTAATGTAGATGACAGGTTGATGGGTGCAGCAAATCACCATGGCAAGTGTATACTTCTGTAACAAACCTACACATTCTGCACATGTATCCCAGAACTTAAAGTATAATAAAAATAAAATAAATATAAAACAAATGAGACAACCTGTTCTGTTTTATGCAACGTGTAGAACAATCTTAAGGTGTTAATTGAATTATGTAAACTATTTCTTCCAAGAAAATACTTAAAGGATTATAAAAGCCAGCTTAAAAACTTGAGGATTGTAACAGAGTATAAATAGTGAATTTGTCCTTCTTTTTGTACAGTGTGTAATGTAGAGAACTTTTAAAATAAATGCAAGAAACAGTTGTCTTACCCTCCCCTAATTAATCAGAGTTTCTCTTGCTCATTCTGAAAAGTATCACAGTTTGAATCAGGCCGAGTCTTCCTTTTGCTTTCAGTGCATGTGAAAAAGTTGTTATTGGAATAATAAATAAGTAATCAATCTGAGTACCGCCTTTATATTCCTCCTTTGCTTCTCTGTGAAAAACTTAGGTCTGTGTCCATGGACGTCATCAGGAAATAAGGCTGAATGGCTTCTGGCTCCATTCCCAAGCTCTGATTCTGTGGACACTTAGAGAGGCTTTTTCAGTGAATATTTTCTAATCACGTTTAGTACTGCTAGATAACAAGCTGCTCAGGGAGAATGAATAGCAGTGTTAGACTTGGCACCCCACCCAAACCAGTTACAGAGCAGTGACTCTCAAAGACCTACATTCCCCTGTGGTATTTATCTGTAGTTTTTATCTCATGTGTCTCTGTGAGCTTTCTGAGCACATTTTTTTTTTCTATTTGCCAGCAATGCCTATTAGTACTCACCAGTGGGCCTCACTCTTCTACATCTGTTGCTTAGAGAAAGTAAAAATTGATTTTTTGAAAGTAACGAAAACATGTCAATGTTGCTTTATATTGAATTACTTTAAAAAGTTGTGTTTATAAGGCATGTGTTCATAAAATATTTGCTATTCCTTTCCACTATCTTTTTAATTCAATCAAAACCCTTCATGTAAAGCCTACTTCGCTTTACATTATAACTTCTAAGTTCCCAGGACTGAATCCTAAGCAATTCTGAGAGAATATACGTGTACATTTTAGATTTCAAAAGGGACAAATAATCAAACAGAGGAAAACAAAGTCTTTCAGAAATAAAAACTAGAGCTTGCTATCATTCTCTAATTATGGTTCAAAATGTAATTAGAAGTTTAAATGAGATCGTTAGTAATTTTATATTTTTTAAATTATTAGTAAATTAAATGAATTATTATATTATACATTTCCTTTATTGTTCCTATTTCCAATTTAACTTCTTCAGCTTCATCTTCAGATCATGTTCTACATCATGTTAGCAGTACAATAGAGCAGGAGTATGCATTTGATAGAGTGGAACTTTCAGAAGATAAGAATCATGAAGTTCTAAGAAGCGATATTCAGTCACTTAACCCTAGAAGAGCTTAAATAATTGTTTGAATGGTGAGTGTGTGCTTGTGTGTTATCCATTCATTCACTCATTCTTTTATTACAAAGGTATAACTCCAATAGTTTTCAACCTGGGCAGCCTATCAGCATCATCTGGACTACTGTTTTTTAAAGTTCAACATGACCTTTCTCCAGTTCACAGAGGAAGGTCCAGGTAGAACACTTTTGTGCATTTAAATCAGTGCAACAGGACGTGTAGGGGAACAGCAGGAAATATCAGCTCATGGTCAGGACAAGCCAAGTACAGATCTAAATCTGAGCCAGCTTCACCTTGGCAGGATGAAGTCAGGAAATGGCAATGGGAACCTTTGTAGTTATATCCATCTAGGGATAGGACAGTTCCATTGTATCTATCCTGCATGATATCTATATCTTGGTTCATACTGCTGTACCCTGGAATGTTTGCTCTCTACTCCTGGGAAGACCAGTGGACAAGGTCATGACTGGTCCTGGAACATAAGGTTACTCTTCACACATCTTGAAGTCTAGCTACGCCTATGTTTTCCTATGTCTCTACCTTTGGTTTTGTTCTTCCCTCATAGAATGCTCTTCCTGGGCCCCCTCCTCCATTCTGCTTATTAAAATCCTACCTGTTTTCCAAGATTCAATTAAAATGCCATCTTCTCCAAGAAGCCTATCACTTAGTTTTATAAACATAGCTATCTCTTTCATACTGTAGTGTAGTTAGACTGCTTATCATATTCTACCTTGCATTCTCAAAATAAGAAGTGAGAAATGCATTTGCAGGAGGCCTACCCAAATTAGAGTTCTAGCAAGAGAGTGGAGCTGGACAGGACATTTAACTACACATGGCTTATCGAGGTTCTGGCATTCTGCTTTGGGTGCATGCACCATTTCTCTATGCAATGAGAGCCACTGTGTATTATGAGATATGATTGGAGTATGTTTCAAATGTAAAAACTATGGATTTTGACAAAAGGTTGAGAACCACTAATCAAGTCATTACAAAAATATTTATAGAGACCCCCTATGTACCAGTGCAAACAAATGCCTATCACCTTTTTTTCTTGAGAGCAGAAGTCAAGAGGTGCTCAGCATCAGATTTCTGGTGCCTCCTACTCAGGGCTAGGTGAGAGCTCTGTCAATGTTGATTAGAGGAAAGTTGGTTCCACTTAGTGGAAGTCTGATGTTAATGGTGAGTCCACATAAATGAAATAGTATTACCCACTATTTGGTACTATGTTTTTGTTTGTTAGCTAAATGACCTTAAAAATCTAATAAATCACAAAAAGGCAGACTGAATGTAAGGGTTGTTCCCCAAAAGTTTCTGCTCATGTTTTATGTCTGCATTTGCTATGGTTTCTGATACCTCAAACCTAGTCACTTGCTCTAATTGTACTTTGCAATATAAGTAATGCTCGCAAGAGTGCATGGGAGTTTTGTGGCTTCTGAAAACTCTGGGACAAGAAGTACGGAAATTTGGGAAGTAGAGGTAATAATGGGGAAGGGAGTATTGGGTTGGATGTTGCTCTGTCGAACAGAGATGATAGGGCAGAGTAAGCTAAAGTCTTTGGGTACAAGGTATGGAACAGCTCTCAGAGACAGTTCTCTCATTCTGGTGCCGCTCTCATCTAATAGGAGTTTGATGTGTGACCAGAATTTGACTGGGTTCATGTGTAATGTTCACACCAAGGACAGGCTCAAGACTTTGTCATATATCCCCAATAACTGGCCCAGCTCCAAGTACTAAAAGTACTTCCAAATTATTGAAAGCTCTGTTGTCTTAACCTTACACCTTGAAGAACAGAAATCCCTTCTTTTGTCACCACTCTTCTCTTCTCTCTCCAAAACCTATAGGTTTCTGCTCCTCTTGATTTCAGGTCTCTGTCCATCTCTCTTCTCATTCTGCTTCTAAAATACTCCCAATTTTTCAGAACAATTTAGTTCTGGTCTAAAGATTAATCAATTCAACAAAGCAAAAGCCTGATGGTTTCCCTAAAATGACATCTATAATTCTTCAAACAAAAATCATGTACCCTACATAATATGCAATGCTGCATATTGTCTGGGTTGATCATGATTTGTCTGTTATTTTCAACTTCATTAGAATTTCTAAAAATATTAATTTCCTCATTACCCTCAGGACATTTTTCAAAATCTTAATCACTGTACCTATGACCTACATTTGTAATTAGAAAATATCACATGAGTTATTGAGTTAGATGGTTGCTTATTTTTTTTAACATTTTATGGTTTATTTAAATTATGTTTTTGCTAGAAAAGCTCATAAATTTTTTCAGTAGGAAACAAAAAAATGGGAATAGGTTTTATATCACTGGTTAAAAAATTTAAAATCAAAACTAGGAGTGTTTTTCACTAGAAGTAAAAGAAACATTTAAAATTGATGGGAAAGTATTAACATTATTAAAAGATCAAATGTGCCTTATGATTAGCATAGTATTTTAATATATTATGATAGTTCACCAATTAAACTTTATATATTGTTTATATTCTTAAAATGCAATATTGTGTATTATGTATTGTAAATGATCTTTGTAATTATGTTGGTGTTAATGCCAAGTCAAATGTAGATTCATATTATACTAACTACATGTTTATGTTCCAGGAAATATACTGAGTTTTATTACAGTCACTATCCCGTTTAGTCAGACAAATAACCCCACAATTTAGATATTATCATATCTAAATCCAAGGTGAGAACTGAGGTCTAAGGCAGTGAAGTAAGTCTCCATCACAGGTGTATACAAGTATTACAAATGAATCTAACTTTCTCATTTCTTTTCACGGTTTCATATAGCACACAGAAAATTCTATGGTATAGCTACATGGTAGGAGTAAAGACAGAAAGAGGAAAGAATTTCCTGTGAAGCCTTACCCAAAGACTAGCATAATTGCTTCATCAAATCTACTTCTGTTTAATCTTAGCACAATTTATCCAATGGGCTTACACATGTGCTCATAAGATTAGTTATATCTCACAGATATTTTTATTTCTAAAAGTTGAAAATTATGAAATTGGGAGTGAAATTTTATATCATTTATTTATTCACCCATTGGTCATCTATACAAAAAAAAATTACAGCTAACTGTACAAGAAAAGAATTTTAGTCTGACAAAAGTGAAGCTCACTCAGAGAACCTAAATTATTTGCCTAACATCACAAAATTAATTTTTGAAAAGGTGGGGCTTTTCATCTATTTTGCTCAAATTCAAAAACAGTAACCTGTATCATGTTCTATAAGTTAATTATGATGGGTTGGTTTAGTTAAATTCTCTAAACTTCCCTCCAGAGCAAAAAGTGTGCTCCGAATCTACTGATGGAAGGATTCTGACAGCAGCAGAACTTAAGGATATTTTAAGTGATATTGTGTGTGTGAGTCTATGTGTGTGTATGAAAAAGAGAGAGAGGGAGAATGTGTGTGTGTGTGTGTGTGTGTGTGTGTGTGTGTGTGTGCGCCCCATCCACTGTATTTGCATGGATGACAAAAGTAAGAAAGAAGGTAGAAGGAGCATGCCTGCATTCCCATAGAGATTATTAGCTGGCTTGGTGATGATAAAATGTTTTCCCAAGAGTGGCAGGACTAGGACAAGAAAGGATCTGGGTTGGCAGGAAGATGAGTTATCAGATGATGTACTCTATACTAAATTTATGAGTAGGGGTGGTCTGTGAAGCTCAACTGTCTTGAAGTAACTCTGAGATGTTTGCTCATAGTTAGATATAGTCCGGATATTAGAAGTTAATTCCAGAAGATTCCACTAATCCTTTTCATCCAAGGTATGCATTTTGTCCCTCCCATTTGTTTAATGGGAACCCGAGCAGATGGTCCTTATTGAGTATTATAGATTTTTTTCTTTCTCTGTGTCATATCTCATTGTTATGATTAACAATTTTAGCCAATACTGTCTTTACTATTATTTTACTTGTATCACTCAGAGCTTATGACATTTGTTGTGTTGATGCACAAAATCTATGCCACATTTGTGTGCAAATAAATAAATATAATTCTTATGGTGTAACTTTCAGCATTTATGTTTCAGTATGCTTTTTTCAATGTACAATATTTTTTCCTTAAAAGTGTATTTCCCTAACTCTACTAAATTGGAAATGGAATCAATATAAAGTCTGGTAAATAGTAAAGAGAAGAAACCTAATTTCAATGAGTTTAGGATTGTTCTAAAACCCACATGTAGCCAAAATTGTCCCTCTATAGCTCATCTTAATGCTTATGAGTTTACCAAATCCTTATGAGTTAAAGAAATTATTTATGATTTTTACATTAAATTACAAAAAATTAAGATTATATTGGGAATGATTATAACTTGTCAGATACACACACATACACATATATACATACACACAAGACTTAATAATTTTCTTGATGCCTTTTCAGGAGATTAAGGAATGATAGAGCACAATTCCACCTGAAAATCATGTTATAACCTATGTGACAGCATTAGCCCTTCCAGGTCTGTAATTCAATCAGAAACTTTATTGTTGTTAGCATATTTCAACATTTTTTTAATAGGAGAAATATATTTTCTGTGGATAAAGGAAAAAGAAACATGATTTTATTCTATTTTATTTTGAAAATAAATCACAGATAGAATATCATTTCTTTACATAATAAAATTCTACATCCAAGTATTTGCATACTATTTGTTAGCAGACAATATTAATAGGTTTCAAGATAATCTCTCATTAGATTCTGAGAGTGTCTGCTCTAGTTGATGATAACTAGAGTTGGACTCTATAGGAATCCAGGCAATAATTCAAGTAGAGTAAAAAGTAAGTTGAATTATAAAAAAGTGAATCATCTTAAGATCACCACTGATGGAATAAAAGTTTCAATAGCAAAAGCAAAGTATATTAAAAATTAAGGAAAATATGTCAACTATGTTTCTCTTCATAATTTTACCACAGTAATTTTTTACAATCATGGCTGATTATAAATGGGTATTACATTTTTTTCACAACTTCTTTACAGCATTTTCTCTAAATTATTAAAATAAGTACCTTTTTTTTTTTCAGAAGCAAGAACCAGTTCACAGAAGTGTGAGTTTATCCATCAGTAAACACCTTTAAGTAAAACCTCATGCAAAAGGTGGCAGCTCTAATTTGACCAAAAGGCTTGGCGATTTTGATATGCTTGCTGGAAATCTACCTTGCCCTGTGTGAGAAAGGGAATCCATTTTTGCAGATTGCTCAATAAGCATCATGAGCCATATAAATAACAGCTGTAAACTCCTTAATTCACCGGGCTCAACCACTATCGAACAGATTCATCTAGTGGCTACATCAGCACCTTGTGCTTTCAAATATCTGTTTCAATGGGATTTTGTGGCATTTGTCTTTACCGAGTGCCAATAAATTTTCTTTGAGCAACTAACTGCTAATTCTGTCATTTCTACAATAAAGCCTAGTCCACCTGTTTTCACCTTAGATTGTCCCTTTTCTAAACCGTCAGAAAGGTAGTGCAAATTTTTAAAAAATTATCTTTTACGTTAATTCTACCATTTGTCCTAAGGGATAGATATCTTTGAAAACATATTTATATTTATAGTGAGAGTGAATGGCAGGGATGAAATGTATCATCCAAAAACCCACCAGGTTGGCCAAATAGTAGAAAGGTGAGTTTTACTGGCAATATCAGTTTGCAAATTGGGAAGAGACAGTCTCCAGTGTGTACCAAAGATGCTCTCTCTTCTAAGAGGGAAAGGGTAGTTGCCTCACAGAGTCTGTATTACACAATAGAGGCATACATATTTAGCAGGTTTGGGAAAAAAGCTATACATATTTATTAGCAGAGTCAAGCACATGCCCAATAGGTAAACATATATGTAATGTACATCCCATGTTTATTCTGGGGTGAGGATTTAGCATTAAAGTGAGGAGGAATTTGGCTCTTTCTGTTAAAGAAATATAGGATACAAAGACAGTTTATGGACAGTCTCTGCAAGCTGGCCAAAACTGGCTTGAGATCTTCAGTTACTTCTCAGGAAAGAATGTAAGATTGGCCCTCAGTCTTCTCAAAGTTGTAGTGGTGTGGACTATAAATCAGTTAGGAAGGGTCTGACAATTTTTCTGATATCTCTTATTGTTAGGGAGCTTAGCAAGAGTGTGGTTTTTCTTGTAGCCATAGGAATTTAGGAAGTTTCCATGATAGTCAAGCTCCCAACACTCAACCTGAAAGTAACTTTTGTTTCCTTAACCTTAGGGTTCATCTTAGTTAATAAGTGGGCATTTATTTTGGTCTCTCAGAACATATACGGTTTATTGTACTGTTTTGGTTGGATTTGAAATTGACTTGTTTCCTACATAATTCAGCTTAAGGTTAGCTAAGTTATTTCTTCCTGGAAAAAGTCTGGTTTTTAAGAGCTGCTTTCCTACATCTTCTTTTACTGTTATCAGTTTACTTAATAGTTAACTAAGCTAGACTAGTAGGAGCACTCCAATAATTAATTAGCTAAGAATGGCTGATGCCCAGTACTGAATAATGCATTTCACAAATAAGTGTATTTATTTCTTCTATCTGTCCTTGCCTTCTCATGGGAGGTGGAAAACTTGTCTATAAAATATCATCAGATTAGTCAAGGTTCTCCAGAGGGACAGAAACAATAAGGAATACATGTGGAATGAAATGTATTAGGGAGAATTGCCTCATGCAGTCACAAAGGCAAAGTCCCATGATGGGCCATCTGCAAGCTGGAGAGCCAGAAAAGCTGGTGGCTTGACTCAGTCCAAATTCAAAAGCCTAGAAACCAGGAAAGTGAACAGTGGAGCCCCAGCCTGAGGCTGAAGGCCTTAGACCACCCCGCTCCCAGGAGGCTGTTTGTACAAGTCTCAGGGTCCAAAGGCTGAAGAACCTGGAGCTGAATGTCCAAGGGAAGGAGAATAAACAGCACCTTCTGTGATGGAAGTTTCCTACTCAGAAAGGGAGAGAGAGAAAGCCAGAGCAAGCTGAGTGTCTCCCTTTTTCTACCTGCTTTGTCCCAGCTGCTCCCCCAGCTGATTGGATGGTGCCCGCCCACATTCAGGGTAGGTCTTCTCTCTCAGTCCACTGACTCATGGGTTAATCTTCTCTGGAAACAGTCACCTAGGCACACCCCAAAACAATGCTTCACTAGCCATCTAGGCATCCCTCAATCCAGTCAAGTTGGTACGCAAAATTACCCATCACAAGTCTATCCCTTGCCAGCTTGGCACCCATTATGCACCTCTTTAAACCACACCTAATCTCCAAATGAAGACTATAAAAAGGTCATAATTCTGTCCAACATGGTAAAACTATCCTGTTTACAAGTCAACATGTACTAATCCCATCCTCAGAAGAAAAGATAAAGTTCATGAGTGTTGTTTACTCTTCTGATCTCCTGCAACTCAAATCTGATATAAAATTATAAAATTAACAATATTCAAAGGCTGATATTGTCAATAAATCTTATGTTATGTGATAAAGGAGAAAGAGACAAAAGAAAACAAAGATACTTGCTTAAGACATGTTAATATACATACAAATGTGTTCTTAACAAAATAGGAAATACTTATGAAAATTACAGTCCTCATTTCTGTATCTGGCCACATGGCTGTATATGGTATTTATACATGTCTTCTACTACTCATTCTGTATTCCCTTTGCCTTCAGTAAGCACCTCAGCTGGTCATGGTTCTTTGCCTGGCAGGGTGACCCAAACCTTCATTCCTGAAGAGTCTGGGCAATTCACAGTCCAGCCTATATTGAGTGGTTGTAGTTTCCCATTGACCTTCATCACAGGACAGGGTAATAGTAATAGCTTCTCTAAGGAATCTTCTGTATTCCAGAAATACTATTCTTTATCTCCACTGTGGAGCAATAGGCCAATTTCCCCTTAGTAGCCTAGATCAATCACCCTAGCCAGCACCCTAACTCCCTTTTTAGCCTGTTGACTCAAGAATCATGAGCAACTCAAAGCAGCTGAGTCACAGTTTTAATTCCTAGTTCAATGGAATCATTTTTGTGTCTCCTAGTAGAAGCATTCCTCCCTCTGGAACCAAGTTCCCTTCATAACTAGGTCAGAAGAACATAATATTGCAGGAACAGTGAGAAAAAATTTTGCTAGTGGGTCACTAGGGGTGATGGTAAGTAGTTCTACTTCCATTTCTACCCATTGATTCCCAGACCTATGACTCCTGGCTATGGGAGAAACAGTACCATATATTTGATGTTGATTCAGAACATATACAGCCTTCTGGAAAAATCTGTCTCAGCCCTGTAAAATATTGTCACCTAACTGGTACTGTAGAAGCCAGCTTCTTCAGCATAATGGGAAACATGTTAAGACCAGTGAATTCTATGAGAATGAGCTGATTGCTGCACTTTTTCCTTGTGAAGTGAGTTCCTTGGTCAGAAACAATGCTGTGTGGAATAGGATGGCGGTGAATAAGCCATTACATAAGTCTACAGATGGTAGTTTTGGCAATAGCATTGTATGCAGGGAAGACAAATCCATATCCATAGTAAGTGTTTATGCCAGTAAAGACAAAATGCTGCCCCTTCTGTGATGGAAATAGTCTGATGGAATCAATCTGCCCTGGGGGATGATGCCATATTAGGGCTCACTGTTAGTCTCTGAGTGCTCACTGTTGGTCTGTGAGTGCTCAGTCTATGGCGAGGCAGTAGCCAGATCAGTCTCGGTGAATGGAAGCCCATGTTGCTGAGCCCATGAATCACCTCGATCCCTACCACCATGGTCACTTTGTTCATGAGCTCATTGGGCAATGCCAATGGTAACTGAGGAGGAGGCTGACTGGTATCCACAGAATGAGTCATCCTATTCACTTGATTATTAACACCCTCCTGTGCTGAGGTCACCTTTTGGTGAGTATTCATATGGAACACAAATATTTTTGCATTTTTTGCCCACTCAGAGAGGTCTATACATATAACTCTTCCCCAAATTTCTGTATTATCAATATTCCAATTATGTTCCTTCCAAGTCCTTGACCATTCAGCCAAACCACTGGACCAGGTATTCTCATCCTCTGTCAACTGATTGTGGGGAACTCCCCATGAAGGCATAGTACAAACTGGGAGAGAGCAGGCAATGTAGAAGGAGTGAGGACTATGGGCATTTGGGCTGCTTCATGTAACTTACCATTGTGCCTTCAGGACCTGCTTCAGCCCAATCATGTGTATACCAGTACCATCTGACGATAGAATACTGCTGTGTCTCCCCAACTATATGGCTTAATGGGCCAAATAACACCCAGTTAATGGTAGGCAGTTCAGGTCACATGGTAATTTGCTGGTCCAAGGCCAAGCATTCAGCTTTTACTAAGGCCTAGTAGCAGGTCAAGAGCTATCTCTCAAAAGGAGAGTAGTTATCTGCAGATGATGCCAGGCCTCATTCCGGAATCCTAAAGACCTCTATTGTGATTCACCCGTAGGGCCCTGCCAAAGGCTCCAAACAGCATACCTATCTGCCACTGATACAGCAAGGACTATTGGAGCTCTTGGGTCACATGGCCCAAGTGGCAGAGTAGCTTGCATAGCAGCCTGGACCTGTTGCAAAGTCTTTTCCTATTCTGTGCCCCACTCATAACTAGCAGGGTTTTGTGTTACCCAGTAAATGGGCTAGGGTAACACACCCAAATATGTTGCCTTTATAATCCAAATAGGTCCACTAGGCATTGTGCTTCTTTCCCAGTTGTAGGAGGGGCCAGATGCCAACAACTCATCGTTTACTTTAGACGGGCTATCTTTACAGGCCCTACACCATGGGACCCTTAGAAATTTCATGGAGATAGAAGGCCCCGAAGTTTAGTTGGATTTATTTCCAGGCCCCTGACAATGCACATGTCTTGCCAATAAATCCATAGTGGTTGTTACTTCTTGCTCACTAGGTCCAATTAACATAATGCCATCAATGAAGTGAACAGGGTGATATCTTGTGGAAGGGAAAAGCAATCAAGACCCCTGTAAAACAGATTATGACATAAGGCTGAAGAGTTGGTATACCCCTGAGGTAGGAAGGCAAAGGTGTATTGCTGGCCTTGCCAGTGAATCAAACTGCTTCTGATGGGCCTTATGGACAGGTATGGAGAAAAAGCATTTACCAGAACAATAGCTGCATAACAGGCACCAGATGTGTTAATGTGTTCAAGAATGAAACTACATAGCAGTTGCAATTAGAGTCACCACTTGGTTAAGCTTACAATAAGTCATTGTCATTCTCCAGGATCCACCTGTCTTCTGTACAAGCCAAATAGGAGAGTTGAATGGGAATATGGTGAAAATCACCACCTCTGCATCTTTCAAGTCCTTGATGGTTGCACTAGTCTCTGAAAACCATTCAAGAATGCTACCTTATTTTCTATTTACTATTGTCTTAGGTACAGGCAGTTCTAATAGCTTCCATTTGGCCTTCCCTATCATAATAATCCTCACCCCCTAGTTAGGGAACCAATGTGGGGATTCTGCCTGCTGCTAAGTCTGTCTATTCCAATAATGCATTTTGAACTGGGGAAATAACTACATTATGGGTTTGGGGACCACTGGACCTGAGCTAAAGCTGCATTAATCACCTGACTCCCCTAAACCTCTACTACAACTGGAGGGCCACAGTGACGTTTTCAGTCTCTTGGAATCAATGTCAGTTCAGAGCCAGTGGCCAGTCATCCCCGAAAAGTCTGATTATTTTCCTTTCCCTGATACAAGGCCAGAGGTCCCTTTGGGGGAAGTATAGGAGAAAGACTAACAGTATAAATTTTATGTAGTGCACCAGGGCTTTTCCTCAACGGGATCTGGTCTCCACTTAAAGGGCTCTGGGTCTATAAACTGGCTCAAGTCTAGAAATTGATTGAGGGGCAGTGATTCCCTGTTGTCATGATTCGAGTTAGAATTTTGTTCACTTGACCCAGAAATTTTGTGCTTCTACAGTTCAAGAAAGAGCACAGTAAGCTACCCATCTATTTTACTTCTAGGAACATCATGATTAATTAGTCAGTGCTGGTGGTCTACACAAGTCAGATTATTCTGATTGTTGCTTTGCCTCTGCTGTTAATTCCAGTAACTACGCCCACCTTGCCTTTGGCATTTGAGTGCCATCACTTGGTCCCTGCCACCCAATGATCCAATTATTCCCATTGCATTTGTTTTCTAATTGAGTGATTGTAGTTCCCACCGTAAGTTCTGGAATGCAGAGAAGAGCAGTCACAGAAATCTTTAAGGATGCTGGTGCTCCCCTCACAAATTTATTTCTTAAAATATTAGTGAAAGGTATATCTTCTGGACCCTTCCAGTGTGGGTGAGTAGGTTTTATGTGACAAGTTCACTGTAGCATTCCAATTTCCTTAAGCCTTTTAATTCCCTCCTCTAAATGAGACCAAGGTAGATCAGGCCTCCCCAGCTCACTCATGGGGTGGGCTATTTTTTTATCCATGTTTCAGCCAGTCAACCAAATAAACTTATAGTGCCTTTTTTCACTCCTTGAGCTGCAATATTAAATGCAGAATATATGCTTAGTGGGCTCATATCAATAAATTTGGCCTCATCCTTTATGTTTCTCCCACCACAATCCCACATCCTTAATGTCCATTCCCACACAGGCTTCCTGGATGTCTGCCGGTATCAATTAGAACACTCAAGTAGTTCTTTTGGAACTATAGTGCACCTCCTTGTGGGTCATACTCTGAACCTCGCCTCTGGGATTTGAGTCTATTTATAGGTTTAGAAGCAAAGAGGGGTGGTGGGGGTGGGTCTTGAGGAGAACCAGCATTGTCTTGCCTGGCAACTGCTGCAGGGGAGACCATTACTCTTTTTTCTGGCAATGCAGTTAATCTCAGAGAGGGGCGGAAAGGAGATACCACTGTGGGTGGGGGTGCTGCTGCCTCTGGGGGTGGAGAGGATACTCACCCTGGCAAAAATTACTCATCAGAATTTAGGAGCTCAATGCCCCCAGCTCCCCAAGGTCATCCCTCATATCCCCATCCCCATTTAGATAATTCCATTTTTTTTTCCCAACTAATGTCCTCACTTTAACAGTAGACAACAGTAGAGGCCGAGAGTTCACCTTTCTTTGTAATTCAGCCAATGGCATGCTGAAGGCTTGTGTTTGATTTTCAGCAATTTAAGTCCTATGGCTACAGAAGAGGAGATTCTCCTTCAGGACACACTTAGAAAGTTTTAGGGTATGTATGTGCATCTGGATCTGGGAATTGGAATCCCTGATCTCATCTTTTTCTTTCCTCACTTCGTCCAGTGATATTAAGACCACTCAACTAACTTCATTATCATTCACTGGTTTCCCACAAGAGTTTGAAGGTATGCATAGAGTCACTAAACTTACCTCCTGAAAGTGGTGAATTAGGAGCATCAAGTGCATTTATTTTGTGTATCTCTATAAACAGTTCACACCAAAGACTATTTAGGTTTAATCAGATTATAGAGTCAGTTCCAGAAATCCCAAAACCCATTAATGAAATTCATTTTAAAAATACTGTTTCTCTAGAACCATTCCTGGCATCAGTGTCTGTATTAGTCAGGGTTCTCCAGGAGGACAGAACCAATAGGATATATATGAAAGGGAATTTATTAGGGAAAATTGGCTCACATTGTCACAAAGGCAAAGTCTCACCACCGTAGGCTGTCTGCAAGATGAAGAAACGGTTGGTAGCATGGCTTTGAGGGAAGCTGGTAGTGTGACCACTGAGTCTGAAAGCCTCAAAACCAAGGAGGCCAAGAATGCAGCCCCAGTCTGAAGCCAATGGCCTTAGAGTGTCCCAGGAGGCAGCTACTGCAAGTCTCAGAGTTTAAGGGCCAAAGAACCTGGAGTCTGGTATCCAAGGACAAAGGATAAAAAGGTGTCCTACTCAAGAAGAGAGATAGAGAGGTCAAAAGAGAAAGCTGAGCAAGACGAACATCCCTCTTCTCCTGCCTGCATTGCTCTACCCACATCCCTAACTGATTGGATGGTGCCTGCCCACATCGAGGATGGCCCAGTTCACTGACTCATGGTTCAATCTCTTCTGGACACACCCTCACAGCCATACCCCAAATCAATATTTCACCAACCCTCGATCGAGTCAAACTGACACCTAAAATTAATCATCACACTAAGAAAAGCCAAAAACATAAGAGGCAGTACATTACACCCAGGGAGGGAGCACAATATACGGTTAGGATCTAGGACTCCAGAACTAGACCGTCTTGTTCAATTCTGGTTCCTTACTTTTTAGTTATGTAATCTTGGACAATTTGTTTAATCTTTTTTGTGTTTCAGTTTGCTCATCTTTAAAGTGAGGATCACAAAAATAGTCTCTGTCTCAAGAGCTATTAGGAGGATTAAATGAGTCAATATATATAAAGTGTTTAGAACTTAGCATTTTCTACAATAATTCTTTTTTTTTTTTTTTTTTTAATTTGAGACAGGGTTTCGCTGTGTCACCCAGCCTGAAGTGCAATGGCATAATCATAGCTCACTGCAGCCTCAAACTCCCAGGCTCAAGACATCCTCCTGCCTCAGTCTCCTGAATAGTTAGGACTACAGACACACACTACCATGCCTGGCTAAATTTTTACTTTTGTAGAGATGTGGTCTTACTGTACTCCACAGGCTGGTCTTGAACTCCTGGACTCAAGTAATCCTCTCTCCTCAGCCTCCCAAAGGGCTTGGATTATAGGCATGAGCCAATGCACTCAGCCTACATTAACTCTTATTATCCTGGGCTCACATATGCTCCTTGAGACTGAATGGATATTTTATAGAAAGCTTCCTTAAAGAAGTGTACTACAGAAAAATATTACTTGCTCATGATGATTTTGATATATGTAAGATTATGCTTAACTCATGACAAAACATGCAATGGCGCAGTCCATCAATCAATCGAGTGAACTGCTGTATGATGAATTACCTTGATAGGTGATTTTTATCACCTTTCCATTCTTAATTAACCTATCAAGATAGTCTATAAAGTTTATCCCCAAATATCTTTAAAATCCCTCCAGTTTTCTGTATGAGTAAATCAAGCAATGGAATTAGCTTGTTCTGAATGGCTACTAGAGCTGCTCACTCTATATAGTTATTTAGATAAAGATAGTTATATCTTTATCTAAATACTTTCTATTAAGGCTTCTGCCACTTCATATATCTGTCACAGAACCCTTTGGGGGAAAAAAGGATTCTAAAAAAGAATGTTCTGTAAACCTTAATTTTCTTTAAAAAGGGCACTTTAATTAATCCAGTGAACTTGGTTTATGACAATTCAATTTTTTCCTGAAGGGATTTTTACCATTTAAATTTTTATCTCTTAAAGTATGCCTAGATTTAGACTGTATACAGCCCAAACTCTTCAGCTTCCCTAATTTTACTTCTTCTAGGACTGCTATTTATACTTTGGCTAATATAATTTTCTCTTGTTAGTGATAGGAATCTAGGAAATTCCCAGTAATCATGCAAAAAATGTGTAACTAAATTATTTGATCTCTGTCATATGTATCTAATTTCTGTATTGTGTTCTTTCTCCAAAGAAAAAAATTATACAAAGTGAAAAGGAAAGGAAAAGTGATCTAGAAGATCTCTTCAGGTAGGATTCAGTATGTCTTCTTGGGAAGATGGTGAAAACCTACAAGAATCTGATGCTCAACGTTTATTACAGTGTCATCTTCAAAACACAACCAAGGCCCATTCTTTAGCAAGATAACTGGGTAGTGAGTGATCTTGGAAGCCATGCACTAATTTTGATTCATGTCAGGAAATTTTTGTAGAGTTAGCAATAGAAATTCAGTCTAAGTTAATATCAACTCAAAGATATTAACTCATCACTCTGGACGTGGGATTCATTCAGAAGACTCCTGTGTTCCCACATTACCCTTCGATCTGAGATGAGGCTTCTATAAAATATGAAGGCATGTCTGTCGATTCAGAGAAGCTCAGAAACATCAGTAAGAAACAAAAACTTCATCAAATAAAGGCAGTACAACAACAGTAAGAGAATAGGGTCGATGTTATTTTGATGTAGAGATAATACCCACAACTTATTTTAAATAAGTTTGCCTCCATCAGGACAGTTAACTTGTTACATGAGTCTTTAGAGATTAGAGATTCTACAACTTCCCATAATTCTGACTGAAAGTTGTACATCAGTAAAGTACTTTGTGACTAATTGCTTAAAGTGCTTTTTATTTTAAAGCATGAATTTACAAGTTTACTTCAATAGGAGCAACTTGCATATACACCCAAGGGAGACAATTTCTTCCACTACTACATTCACAAACTGTAAGTAGATGAAGCTAGCTCTCTCCACATATCCCGTCAAATAATCCCCCATCATAGCCAGCCAAAGTTAGGTATCGACATGTACACAGCAGAGAAAGAAATAACATGGAAAGACTTTTGTAAGAACCCAAGAGCCTTTCTCGCCCCAGGTTAAAGGATAGCTGAATATGTGGAATTGATTTCTATCTTGGCTGATTCTTAGGCCCAATCAACATAGCTACTACCAACTCTCTAAAGCCTTTTAGAGTTAAGATTAGGTGGCTTCAAGCTAAAAGATGAGATGAAAAACATTTATTTCTGGGGGCATTTGGTAGCTCCAGTTCAACTCAGTTTACAAATTTGTTAAACATTGTTTACAAAATACCATCAGGGATATCTTTAGACTCCTAGAATTTTGGATTATGCATACCACCAGCCTCTGATGACTTGTTCTTCCATAACAGATATTTACATGGTGAATATTATTTAGGTTGGTAAAGATTGCAAGTGGATTTAGTTTCCATGAAAAAAATGAAGAGAAAAAAATCAAAGGAAACTTACTTTCCTGACTCTTCTCTCATCCTCCCCAGAAGGAAACTCACACAAAAAAGTGCCCTCTCCATTGAAAAGTTTGTTGATTATAAACACTTAAATTGGGTCTTAGAGTCTATAGAAACTTGTGATATTTGCAGTCTCTAGGTTAGAAACAGTTCATAGCTCTTGTTACGTTTGAATATGCAAAGTGTGCACAATTTGAGATCTTTAAGATCTACAATGGATGCTTAGCCATGGTGTTGCAGGATGGAAAGTCACAATTCATCAAAATAGGCCTGGCGCGGTGGCTCACACCTATAATCCCAGCACTTCGGAAGGCCAAGGCAGGCAGATCACCTGAGGTCAGGAGTTTGAGACCAGCCTGGCCAACATGGTGAAACCCTGTCTCTACTAAAAATACAAAAATTAGCCAGACTTGGTGGCTTGTGCCTGTAATCCCAGCTACTGGGAAAGCTGAGCCAGGAGAATCGCTTGAACCCAGGAGCTGGAGGTTGCAGTGAGCTGAGATTGCACCATTGCACTCCAGCCTGGGTGACAGAGCAAGACTCCGTCTCAAAAAAATAAAAAAATTAAAAAAATAATAATAAAATAAATTCATCAAAACAAAAATGATAACAGGGTTTGTGCTCCTCTACATCTTTTGATTTTTAAAGCATAGATACTTCAGTTATATATTTATCCTGGATTTTAAATAAAATAACTTCTCATTATTCTTGGAGTCCCAATGTCTATTATTTCTCCTTTATGGTATTAGCAGCCCTTTATTTGAAATCCCCACGGGTATAGGACTTGTGCAGGCCTTGCTACTGGATTCTTTTTAGCTTATCTTCTAGCTGGGTTTATCGCAGATAATAGTAGTAAAAAGAGAATCTTATTTCTTACAAGTGCTGCTCATACTTTTTACTACCACACTACCCAGCCACCCTTGAAGAACTGAATTTCAAATCCTAGCAGCTTGTCAGAGAAGGAAGATGAAAAATGTCATGTTTACTCCATGTTTCCCAACTGGAAACTTCACTGCTGTACTTTTCCAGATGACTAAGAATGCTACTGCCCTTTCCAATCAGTAGTACTTTCCCCTTTGAGTCAAGGCCTTAACACCGCGTTACCAAACTCTTCAACTTAGTAATAAAATTCATAGCTCTGGGGTTGAAAGCCCAGCTCTGTCACTTAGATGATATATGACCTTGGGTAAAAAAAAATGTTGAAAGGATAAGATGATAAAATATGTGAAGCACTAAGGACAGTGCTTGGTACATGGTAAACATTTTCTGAATGTTTACTATTGTTTTTACTGTTGCTACTAATATTTTTCTTAATAATTATAAACTTAAGTTATTCCTCCTTACTAAGTTATGTTCTTATGCAATTTCCTGTACAGATAACTTAGGATAAAATAATTTGAGCTATAGTAACACTTTATGCTAAAATACATATAGACAGATTATTGATATGGCTGTTGAGGCCTCACAATCATGGCAAAGTCATGGCTTACATGGCGGCAGGCAAGAGAGCTTGTGCAGGTGAGCTCCCGTTTATAAAACCATCAGATCTCATGAGACTTATTCACCACCACGAGAACAGCATGGGAGAAACTGTAACCATGATTCAATTATCTTCACCTGGTCCCGCACTTGACACGTGGGGATGATTACTATTATTATTATTGAGATGGAGTTTCTCTCTTTTTGCCCAGGCTGGAGTGCAATGGCGTGATCTTGGCTCACCGGCAACATCTGCCTCCCGGGTTCAAGCAATTCTCCTGCCTCAGAATTGATCCCCGAGTAACTGGTATTACAGGCATGTGCCACGACGCCCAGCTAATTTTCTATATTTTTAGTAGAGATGCGGTTTCTCCATGTTGGTCAGGCTGGTCTCGAACTCCCGGCCTCAGGTGATCCACCCACCTCAGCCCCACAAAGTGCTGGGATTACAGGCGTGAGCCACTGCACCTGACTGAAGTGGGGATTATTATAGTTCAAGGTGAGATATAGGTGGGAACACAGCCAAACCATATCAATTTCCTACAGCCATTCATGATAAAGATGAATGATACATGCTTATCCTACATGTATATATCTAGTCCATATTTAGTCAAATAGAAGAATTTAAAATATAAATCTGGTTGTGTATTGCATCATTTTAAGGTTATTGCATAAAGAGCCAGAATTTCCCAGCTGGACATGGTGGCTCATGCCTGTAATCCCAACACTTTTGGAGGCTGAGGTGAGCAGATTGCTTGAGTCCAGCAGTTCAAGACCAGCCTGGGCAACATGACGAAACCCCATCTCCACAAAAAGTATAAAACAGTACCTGGGCATGGTGGCGTGCTTGTGTGGTTCCAGCTACTTGGGAGTCTGAAGTTGGGAGGATCACCTGAGCCCAGGAGGTGGAGGCTGCAGTTGAGCCATGATAGCACCACTGCATTCTAGCCTGGGTGACCAGAATGAGACCCTGTCTAAAAAACAAAAAACAAACAAACAAACAAATCACAGAATTTAAAATTTGACATATTTTTTATATTCATGTTTGGGCCCATTTAAAAAAAAAAAAGCTCAGAACAATGAAAAATTATAGGTGAGTGATTTCGGATAAGTGGTAAAATTACATAATATGAATGCCTTATTTTTTTTTCTGACATTCTTAAAGCTGAGCAACTTGAAAAATAATTTGTCAGTAATAGTATTATGTTATAAAATTCCACATTGAAAGTAGATCCTTCAATTAATTTTTTAACTTGTAAATTGATAATGGTAACAAACCAGAAAATTTAAGAATTGATTTTTAAATGATTTCTGTAGTAATCTGTTCTCACACTGCTAATAAAGACGTACTTGAGACTGGGTAATTTATAAAAGAAAGAGGTTTAATGGACTCACAGCTCCACATGGCTGAGGAGGCATCACAATCACCGTGGAAGGCAAAGGAGAAGCAAAGGCGTGGCTTACATGGCGGCAGGCAAGAGAGGCAAGAGGCACGGGAACTCCCATTTATTAAACCATCAGATCTCGTGTGACTTATTCACTACCATGAGAACAGTATGGGGAAACTGCCCCCATGATTCAATTATCTTCACCTGGCCCTGCCCTTGACACGTGGTGATTATTAAGTTCAAGGTGAGATATGGGTAGGGACACAGCCAAACCATATCAGCTTCCCAGATCCTTTCAAGATAAAGATGAATGATACATATTTGACAGGTATATATCTAGTGCACATGTATAGGAGAGAATTAATGGTTTATGTTTAGAACAATGCACCTCAGGATTTTTTGTTTTTGTTTTTACATGATTGTCATCATCAAAACAAATTCAATCATATTCAGCATTCTCCATTCAGGCACAGAAATGGATTTATGTATTGACAGTTTTACTAAAGACAATTGAGGTTTGTTTTTTGTTGTTGTTGTTATTGTTTGTTTGTTTTCTTCATCCAGCTTTACAAAGAAAACTCAATCAACCAGAATAGTTTATTCAGAGTACTTAAAGGAAAGCCAAAATGTTTTCATCATTTTACAAATTATTTTTTCCAAGTTCTAGCTTTTGAAACTCACTTAGGTAGATAGTTAAAATCAATATTCTATAGTTAATTTGTCCTATTTATAGAGATAAAGAATATGTGAATTTTTGGCACATCTCTCACACTCAAGTACAGCCATCACCCTAATAGTGTACATTGTACCTTTTATGTAATTTCTCATCCCTTACCTGCCTCTGAATCTCCTACCCTTCAGTATCTCCAACATCAGACTCAATTTTCATCCCATTTTTCATCCTAATTGAGAAATTAGAGCAGCCCCATGTTGCCTTCCACATCAGCTTGCCTCTAAGAGCCAAATCTGAGCATTTCCATGGCTGATTCCTGCCACTCTTTACAAGAGATAAAGTGTGATTTGAATGGTCTTAACTTCACCACTCCAGAGCTGCTCTCTCCATTGCCACCACCATCTTCTCTACCTTCAATTAATGCCCGTACATTCTTATCGTCTCCCTGCTCTTCAGACCCTGCTTTCTTTTAAGAAGATCTGCAGGCCGGGCGCGGTGGCTCAAGCCTGTAATCCCAGCACTTTGGGAGGCCGAGACGGGTGGATCACGAGTTCAGGAGATCGAGACCATCCTGGCTAACACGGTGAAACCCCGTCTCTACTAAAATACAAAAAAAATTAGCCGGGCGAGGTGGCGGGCGCCTGTACTCCCAGCTACTCGGGAGGCTGAGGCAGGAGAATGGCGTGAACCCGGGAGGCGGGGCTTGCAGTGAGCTGAGATCCGGCCATTGCACTCCAGCCTGGGCAACAGAGCTAGACTCCGTCTCAAAAAAAAAAAAAAAAAAAAAAAGAAGATCTGCAATTCAGTCACAAAGTTCCCTTCTAGGAATAATAACATTTTAATAGCTATCTGAGTCTTCCTCTAAAAGAATGACACTCCGATGGAGAAATAATTGCTTTAACCAGTGGGTAGGAGCTCACAGTAGTTTTCTCAGTTGGACTTCATTCCTTTCCCGGCATATATCATTTTTCTTTTCAACCTCCTGCCTTTGCTCAGACTCCACTATACCTCCTTATCCCTTCACTAAGAGCATACTCCTACCTGTGTGCCAACAAAACATATACAACCTTTAGACCCAATATTAGACAACTCTTTCAAGGAGCCAATTCAACTACCTCCTACATTGTTAAACTCTTTCAGTGTAACTTAAGCATTAAGATTTCTGGCTATTTGATAAGGTATTAGCTGCCCCAAGTTGAGTATAATTTCACTGATTTGCAGATGAATATACATATAAAATTTTCATTTTCCATAGATCACCTGTAAAACTCTCTACATATCAAGATGCCTAGCACATATGCATTGGGTATAAGTCTAAAGCTTGCTAAAGTAAATTGCTGTATTTTCCTCAAAATCAGATGTTTTTGTTTTTCTTTAGTGAACCAATACATAATTTACCTATTTCTTGATTTGTATCTTATGTAACACTTTAAGGTATTACTTTCTCTACTTTTACAGGATTGGAGCTAGCATATTTGGGAATTAAGTGGAATTTTGTTTTCACAGTCTTCTTTTTCTTCTACCTAGTGTGCGGTCCTCTCTTATCTTACTGTTGCCTTCATGCATACTGCGAAGTAAAAGAACACATACAACTGCTTTTTCTCCATTAAAATTAAGAGGAAAAAAATAGGGAAAGTATTTCCCCTGGAATTAAAACAGATTTCTTTTTCCCAGCATGTAAGGCAAACTACATTATATGGGTGCCAGAACACCAATTAAAATCAGAATATCTGATTTATCCTACATTACATTTCTCCAATGACTGTAACTTTAATCTTTGATCACCAATTTATTCTAGTTATCTGCAACATAAACTATATAAATGGTCTAAAAGTAAAACTGAAGCAACTTAGAGACGTGTCTGCTTAAGGAAATACTGTTATACATAGCAAAGATAATATTCTTCTCATGAAGAAATAAGAATGCAGTGTTACTCAGAGCTAGTATTTCTGTTGAAAAGACTGCACAAACCAAATCTGTGGTAAGTATATTTCAAACACCATTTACTATTGCTGTAAATTGAAAAAATTAACCAGGGCATTGCTCTGAGGAATAGCTTGTGATTCTGTCTCCCAAATTCACCTAGGCTATGGTGCCTTGGAAGAGTCAGTTACCCCTCTAATCATGACTTTCTCATCCCTAAAATGAAAATCATAACAATGATTTTCCTACTCACATGCAGGGATTGTTGGGCTAGGTAAGTCAAAAATAGGGAGTGCAAAATAAGCTATTAAATCATTTTGTTTTTTATATCTACATGAGAAATGATCTTTTAATTATGGATTTGAGGTATTAGAAAAATACAAAAAGAACAAAAAATTTATTTCTGTGGTAGGAAAATTACTATTGAGAACAAAACTAATTTTTTAAAAGAGTGAATTTAAAGTCTATTTAAAGAAAAATATTAGGTAAGTGAGAGGATAGGTGGCATATGAATATGGCAGAAATGGTGAGGGTAGGTTACTCACGATTGTAGATTGGGAAACAGTCAAACTAGAGGCCAATATTCTGGTTGTCCTTTTTCAGAGGGATCCAGCTGCTTGCTGGCTTTAAGACTTTGGGCAGATAGCTTTCAAGCTATGTCTCAGCTTCCACAATTGTTTAACCTTACTTTATACGGTTGCTGTGAGGGAGGCCAGGTGTGGTGGCTCACACATGTAATTCCAGCACTTTGGGAGGCCAAGGCAGGTGGATCACCTGAAGGTCAGGGTTCAGGGCCAGCTTGGCCAACACGTGAAACTCATCTCTATGAAAAATACAAAAAAACAAAAAACAAAAAACAAAAAAAAATTAGCTGAGCGTGGTGGTGGATACCTATAGTCCCAGCTACTTGGGAGGCTGAAGCAGGAGAATTGCTTGAACCCAGGAGACTGAGGTTGCAGTGGGCTGAGATCACACCATTGCACTCCAGCCTGGACAACAACAGCAAAATTTCATCTCTAATAATAATAATAATAATAATAATAATAATAATAAAATTTGCAGAGAGGATTCAGGGAAGTGAGGTGAGTGAAGCACTTAGAATAGTGTCTGCCACCTAGTAGGTATTCACAAAGTATTGATTATTATTGTCATATTTTCAATTGTATAATAATTTATCCTAACAGGTTATTTCTCAGATAGTGAGACCGTGACTGGAGAACAAAAGTCTCTAATATCCACTTGATAGTGTGTTTGTTGTAATTCCTTGCAAGTGTTATTTACAGCACCAGGAGTCTAACACATTATGATTCTAATATGGGAAAAGCGAGCTCAAATTGCAATCTAAAAGCCTAGATTAGCTAAATTTAGAGGATTTCTGTTGGTTTTGGTAAGCGTCTCTCCTATAACAACTATCCCCTCGCTGCTCCTTGAAGAATTGAGACTCTATTTACAAAGCAAACTCATAATATTTCTTATCATTTTACAAATTACTTTTGTTAGACTTGAACTTTTGAAAGTGGTTGAGATGAACACCTAAAACTCTTTGAAATGAATAGAATTATTGATGTTCCTTTATTTTCACTCTTTTTCCTGGCTGACAAACAAGTTTATATGCAATTTCTTTGAGCAGGCCACTTGCATTCATTCCTAATAAGCAGCTTTCTATATATATGACCTTGCAAACCCTTCCAGTAAAATGAAATTCAAAGGTCACATTACTGGTCTTCTTGAAGTATCAGTGAATTAAAAGCCAGTCGTTTTGACTTCAGGTTATCTATTTATAATCTGCATTGTAGAAAGTCAGCTGATTATTCTGGGCCTATTTCTTGCCTGAAAAATGAAGTTAGACTAGATCAAGTTTTAATGCAGGGTTATATAGGGAGGGTCGGAATACTTAGAGAGGGATTTCTTTTTACTAGTCTTTAACTGAAATTTATCATTTCCTTCATTTGTAGGAAAGAATATACATCAACATTTATGGTATTTTTGTCATCAATAGAACTATATATCTATTTATTTATTATATACTTATTATACACTTACATTTAGTGTAGCAACCTTGAAGTATCATTTGATATCATTATTTCAAAACAGATAGTAGACCTTCAATTAGATCTTTTAATTTAAAGCATTAATAAAGAAGCATATATAATACTATAGCACATCACTAGGTTTACGTAAATATGTTGATAACTGTATTTTGATTAGAATTCGTAGTAATCATATATATTTTATTTTATTTATAAATTTTACATTGAAAAGCTGGCCATAGGTTTCACCAGACTACAAGAGGGACCTACGATTCAAAACCGTTTGGAGCCTTGGTATATGGATGTTTCTCAAAGCCTTTATATGGTACACTCTTGGGCCATAAAGGTCATCTTAGGTGATATTTAATGTATTGAAAATCCAAATTATTTCCTCTTTGTGGGAAAATGATATGTCAGAATAATATGACTTCCTTTTTTATGACATACTAAGGGTCACTAACAAGTATTATTGCCCAAGTTAATTGTAAAGGCTTCTACAACTAAAGATTTATCAACTAGAAGTAATGTAATTTGGATTTGCTGAGGACTCTACTATCTGGCTGTCATGAAATTCCTTAGCAATTGTGTGTCTATCCCTGAAAAGAGCTGGAATTTTAGTTTTCAAGGAAGACCCTTCTTCAGTGCTACAAAACTGTTATCATGAGTTCATCACAGTTTTTAATTGTTGCTAATCACATGTACAGAATTATTATTGGGTATAATATGTGTATCATTTAGGGATTTGTTATTTTTTATAAGTGCTGCCTTGTTACCATTTGATTACTTTCTTCGTTTTTCTTTTACTCATTTATTACTGCTGATTTCTTTATCCACTAGAAATAAGATAAATACTTTGGTAGTGGATGGCCTTAGTGTCCTTTATCCATTGTAAAAAGTTCTCTAAAAAATTTTGAGAACCAGTGACTTAGTTGATTACTTCTATTCCTTTCTCGTAATTCAGTCTGTTCTTTTTACTATGTTCTGTTCTATTCTAGACTGTTTTGTTCTGTTCTAATCTAGTCTTAAGTAACAGAACATTAAATCCAAAGTTTAAGCCAAGACTCTAACATGATAAATGTCAGAAAAAAACCTGATTTTTGAGACAAGAATTTCAAAGAAGATTCATAACTCAGTAATAAGATGCATAAAACCCTTTCCCAATTCAAACAAATGAAAGGGTCAGGTTATTGAGCTAAAAAAAAAAAAAAGATTTATGAAGAGGATTTCTTTAAAAACTTATCTGCTATTGGGAAAAGTGTAGAAATGCTTCCTTCTTCACCTCAAATCAAGGGAGGAGAACTTCACCAAGACCCTTGGGGAGATTGAAGTTAAGAAGATATTGGGAATGGAATCTAGTTCCTACCTGAGAGATCTAAAGAGTTAAGTGTTGGCAGGTGAGCCAAAAGAGAGACAGCTGTGTAGGTTTCAGCTTTTCTTCCAGTCATTCATGGAAACAAATGCCTCAAGAGTGTGTCATGTGAACCAAATGTACCCACCCACATTTGGAAGGGTGATGGGACCTCAGCAGACAGAAGCTGGAAATGTACCAACAAATTTCCAGGAGCTGTGGACATTGTAAAGAAGCCAGAGATTCATGGGTCTTACCAACCTGGTAAAAAGCCATGGTCCTTGACAAGAAGTCTGTTAAGAGCCCATGAGTGTGCTTCTTATAAGAAAATAAAGGCAGCTGTAAATGCCTGCCAGGTCTAGTGAGTGCAAAGCCATCCTACAACACTGCTGCTCCTCTTAGCCTTCTTCTCTCCCCTGCTCAGGAGTCCAAAGTAGCCAGTAGAGAGAGAGCAAAGAAGAAATGAGAGAAACATCAACCATACACACCCCACCCCGCTCCACACACATGCACCATTTTTGGGTTCTGTAACAAACCCAAGGTGGGAAAGGAGTCTTATTTTTGTTTGACGATGTGTATTACATGAGACCAGAACTTCTATTGTCTGATTTGAGACTTTGGCAACTTAATGTGATCACAGGATGTTTTTAGTTCTCTAAGAATGATCAGGAAAGTAATGAGACTACCTGACATTTTGATCTTGGCTGAGAAGATAAGTCCCCACCCTGCATACTTTCAAGACAAAATTGCTTTGTAATAGCACCTGATAAATTCTGTATGTCCACTAGTTGCATAACCTCAACAAAAATCTGCTGCAACTGAGTTGATACAATCCTACAATACATGTTAAAGGAATTATAACAAAGTTAATTGGCGCAAAGTTTAATTGTTAGAATATCTACTCAAACTTCAGACAGAAAGAACTTTCCATTATATATGACTATTTCCTGAACTATCAAGATATTTCAAGTAACTGACTCAAAAATTAATTTCTGTTTATTTTGTTTACTTTGTTACTTATGTAATAAGACTCTTTTATCTAAACATTTTGCTTTATACTTCTATTTTCATAGATTCTCTACAACCTCTCCAGATATGTTGAAAGATTTTTCCATGCTAATATTTTATTTTTCTTCAAAGTTTATATGGAAACTGAGTGATTCCAAGATTAGTTTGTCTTGACAGATTGTATCTTAAACACTACTATCCTTTCATACTCATTTTTAAAAATTCATAGCAACTAAGCAATGTGTGGTAAAAGACATTGATCATTAGAAGGTTTAGTTAAAGGAATTTGTTGCAATTAAAAAATATTCAGAAAAAAACATGATTTTTTACATGAGATTTAATAGATGTTTAAACATGTTTCATCTATTTTATTTCTGTATTCTCAGATTAAATCACAGCTTGAGAAAGTTATGTAACCAACAGAAGACAGCTTGTTATACTATGTAGATCCACAGGCTGAAAGGAAAGTGTTTGGTATCTTTGAAAACCTGTGCCACAAAATCCATTGTAAAATTCAGTCTTCAACATTTTACAAAGTTCTTCAGTCTCCTAATTTTACTAGTTTTTTCCAAAGCTTTATTTTGTTTTGTTTTGGTTTTGTTTCCTTATGTTTTTAGGTGAACCTGATCTTCATAAGAACTCAGAAGACCTAGTAAATGCTGAAGAAAAACATGAGACACATTCATAGGCCTGAAACACCTTAAAGACTTCTGTCATTTTAAACATGAGAGGTAACTTTATTTTATAGACAAGAAACTTAACTTCTAAAATAAATGGTTTGCAGAATACCGTTAGAGATGAAATTATCTTATTTAAATGCCTTCCTAGATATTTTTTTTAAATCTCTATTAATCCTTTGAGACAAAATCTTAACAGGTAAACTTTAAATATTTACCTTTTCAAAGAGTTCTTAATTTGTTAATCAACAAAAATTATATTTACTGAGACTGAAATTTTCATTCTTTAAAAATAATTTTAAAAATGGCCGGGCACGGTGACTCACACTTGTGATCCCAGCACTTTTCGAGGCCAAGGCAGGCGAACCACAAGGTCAGGAGTTTGAGACCAGCCTGGCCAACATAGTGAAATCCTGTCTCTACTAAAAATACAAAAAAATTAGCTGGGTGTGGTGGCAGGCACCTGTAATCCAAGCTACTTGGGAGACTGAGGCAGGAGAATCGCTTGAACCTGGGAGGCAGAGGTTGCAGTGAACTGAGATCAGGCCACTATACTCCAGCCAGGGTGACGGTGCAAGACTCCATCTCAAAATAATAATAATAAATAAGTTCATGGGAATGTTTAATCCTCATTGCTTTTTCCATGTCATGTAGGAAATATAAATGTTTTAGACTGATTTCTTGTTTTATTATATGTAAAAATATGTTTATATCCAGTAATTAAAACAAAGCAAGTACATATTATAAAGCAAATATCCTATTCATTAAAATCTGTGAACATGTGTATTTATGGTTCTCTTTTTAAAAATTCAGCTTCTAGGGTTTGTTTTCAGTCTATCAAATTATTAACTCTGGGAGTGATGCCTTGAAAATTTGAATTTTTGATAAGTCAGTCTGTTGATATTTCTGTCCACTAAAATTGAGAACTCATTTGTCTTGAACCGATGGCGGAGATATGGGCAGTTAGATAGGAGGGATGTGTATTTACAATGGAGATGTCTTAATATCTACTAAAAATAAGAAGAAGTAAAGAACAAAATCCAAGTGTTGTAACACATCCTGTTGTTGGGGTGGTGGGTTGGGGCAAGAGAAAATGCTGTGAGTACCATTCCAAACCGTAGAGATTTTGCTATTAGTTCCACAGCTGTTACTTTAGATGTGAAAGTGCTAAAACGTGATTCGCTTTTAAAATAATTTCTTCCTCAATATTCTTGAGTTACAAAGACAGTTAGTTGTAAAACTGTCTTTTATTCATAAGAATAGTTTCATTATTAGCAACAATAAAGTGTCAGGCACTGTGGTGGACATCTTGTATATATTATCTCACTGAATCTTCTCAACAATTCCAGAGTTAGTGAGTGTGATCCCTATTTTGTATATAAAGCTTGGAAAGAAATCAAGTTCAAAGTGACTATTCAGCAAAGAAAACCCCTCTCTATCTTTAACAAATATATTGTTTTATATGCTACATCAGTTCCTCCCCCTACTGTCTATCCAGACTATAAATTTATTACCTCGAGAGCCCGTGATCCTTTTAGAAGACTCCTTATGTCTTCATGATACACAGTGAAGCCCCGGAGGTATATTTTAGGGAAAACTAATTCAGCGGAATATTTATAGATGTTTTAAGTCACAAAGGGTTTTGTTGGCAAATGTGTATCTTTATAAAACCAAGTAAAACAAAATTAAGAATTTTTCCTACAGGTCATATTCAAGCCAGTATACATCACATAGCATCAAAACAAAACTTTAGGATCAGCATTTCCTAGACATTTATGATAACGGATCTTTAATATTTATGAAAATTTTCCAAAAATTGTGTGTAGATAACAGGTTACCAATACATTTGTGAAAATAACTGTTCATTGTATGAAAATACCTAAGGCAATTTATATGCATACATATGTGTGTGTGTGTGTATATATAAATGTATATCTGTAAGTGAGAGTCTGGCATTTCATCACTTCATCAGAAAAGGTTTTGATAAGATTCAGTTAGCAGTTAATGAAGTATCTTTTTGCATTTTTCTTTTTCCTTTTTTTTTTTTGGAGACCGAGTCTCGCTCTGTTGCCCAGGCTGGAGTGCAGTTGCGCGATCTCAGCTCACTGCAACCTCTCTGCCTCCCAGGTTCAAGCAATTCTCCTGCCTCAGTCCCGCAAGAAGCTGGGACTACAGGCGTACGCCGCCACTCCTGGCTCATTTTTTTGTGCTTTAGTAGAGATGGGGTTTCACCGTGTTGCCCAGGCTGGTCTCAAACTCCTGAGCTCAGGCAATCTGCCTGCCTCGGCCTCCCAAAGTGCTAGGATTACAGGCGTGAGCCTGAGCCACTGCACCCGGCCCCTTTTTACATTTTTCAACTAAAAAACCCCCAAAGCTAGAACAGTTTGAGGCCTCCTCAAACTAAATATAATATTTAAGCCCGAGTAGACGATTTGGCAATTTCTTTTTCTGTCAAGGCCAATTAAATTATTTAGCTTCCTTCTCAGTTTGAGAAAGCCCTGTCTTTGGTGCACAGTTTTCCAGGAAATGTGGTCTTCAGTAGCACCTTATAAATTTTGTATGTTCACTAATTATGTAGCCTCAATAGAATTCTGCTGCAACTGAGTTGATACAGTCCTACAATATATGTTAAAGGAATTATCTCAAAGTTAATTGGTGCAAAGTTTAATTGTTGGAATATCTTTACTCAAACTTCAGACAGAAATTCACATAGCTTCAAAAACAAATAGGTCTTTTAAATGAGGGAGATGGGCAAGGTCTAAAAACAACAGGAGTGGTGACAATTGGCAACTGTGACTCAGGCATGGTGTCTGGGAGACAGCAGGCAGTGATCAGTCCTGGAAACAGAGAGGACACAGCACCCCCAATCTGAAGGCTACAGTCAGCTTCTCTCTGGCTCTGACAGATTTTTACTCTGAAAGAGCAAGGGCCCAGTGTTGCCAGCTGTTTCTAGTGGTTAAGAAAGATTCTTAATGTAAACTCGTCCAATTTTTCCTGTTGGCTCAAAGTTTTTTGAAATGCTTTGTGGACAAGAAAAAATATGTCTGAGGGTCAGAATTGGCTTGCAGGGTTTCTGTTGCAAATTTAGCACACCTTCTTTGTGACTGATAGCTAATTCTTTGCTGGCTGCCATCACAGAAAGTATAGATGTTATAGCAGCCTGGCCATGTCTCTGAAAGCCATTGCCTGCTTTGCTCTCAATGTGTAGGTGCCACTGTGAGGCACTTTCCCAGAAAATATTGAGCTCTAATTAAATCTGTGCCGTGTTGAGATTTCATAAATCAATGTGCAACACTACACTTAGGACAGGAAAAAAGCCCTTGAAATCTACTTTTCACATTGTTGTAAAATTTTGCCATCATTTCTAAGAGATTTTAGTCCATGAAAGTGTTTTGTTTTGCTTAAATTTTTCTTTTATGTTTATTCTTTTATGTAAATTTTTCTTTTTTGTTTATTAAAGGAAATAAAATAGAATGGTTGAATGTATAATCCCAGGCTGCTTTGTTATTTAAAAAGCTAATGGCATATCATTTATCACATGATCTTTCTTGAAAGATATGTCAGGAAATTCTGGCATTTCAAAAGCAAGCCACTGTCAGACCTGTTATGCACTGGGAGGATAGCGTTCCCTATCGTGACCATTGCCTACTCTTTAACATTGTGTGCTATACAATAAGACATCAAAAATTGATGATTTGTGGGCTGTATTTAGTCAGTAGACTTGCCTGGGCTTTCACACTGATTTAAAATATCTTTTGGAATGTCTTTAGGCAGGGCTTATGTTCTTTAGTTGACTATGGTCCCTGTGAGTCTAGTTGTTTTACACTCACACTGGCCCACTTAACTCATTTACACTGCCTGCCAGGCCCGTATGCCTATCTGATCTAGAGAGCCAGTTTTTGCTGGAATTGAACACACACATATACAAACACACGCACACACACCCAGAGCAGAAATAGGAAGAGAAATTCCAACTGATATAAAACCACTCTCTATTAGAAAGATAGTAGATAAAGAAAGCAGGCCGGGCACGGTGGCTCATGCCTGTAATCCGAGCACTTTGGGAGGCCAAGGCGGGCAGATCACAAGGTCAGGAGATTGGGACCATCCTGGCTAACATGGTGAAATCCTGTCTCTACTGAAAATACAAAAAATTAGCCGGGCGTGGTATCAGGTGCCTGTAGTCTCAGCTGCTTGGGAGGCTGAGGCAGGAGAGTATCATGAACCAGGGAGGCAGAGCTTGCAGTGAGCTGAGATGGCGCTACTGCACTCCAGCCTGGGCGACAGACCCAGACTCTGTCTCACAAAAAAAAGAAAAAAAAAAAATCCCTTATTTTTGACAAGGTATATAAAGTGCAATGTGAATTGCCACACAGTAATTGATACCTGTGTGTGACTAAGTGATGACCTTCAGTTTCTATGTTTTCTTTTCTTTTTATTTATTTATTTTTACATTCACAAATAAAAATGGTGTGAACACGTTTTTTTGAAATTGTGGAATGGCTAAATCAAGCTGATTAACATATGATTAACATATGTGATTAACATTACTTCACATGCTCATCTGTTTTTGTGGGGAGAACATTTAAAATCTCTCTTAGCAGCAGTTTTCAAGAATATGATGCATTGGTTTTTAACTACGGTAACCATGTTTTACAGTAGACCTCTTGAACTGATTCCTCCTATCTAACTGAAATTGTGTACTCTTTGACGAGCATGTGCCCAACCACTCCCCACTCTTCCTTCTCTGATCTACATTTTCATTTGGATTTTATTTCAGGACAATGAAAACAGCATGAAAACATCCTGAATTCTCAACTTTCCACAAAGCTATAGCTCCTCTTTCAACGTAGAATTGGATTGGGCCATTTTAATTGACTCCTATACAAGGAATTAAGAAGAACATAAATTTTGAGCTAGCAACTCTGGTCAAATAAATACACTCAAGTTTTTATCAGAGTTTTTGGCCAGTGCTTGTGCCATTTTTTTCCCTCCACAATTTGGCCTTCTTCAATCAAGCCAGAGGAATTTTTGAAACAAAAGTCAGACAGTTTTTAATTTTTCTTGCTTTTACTCTGTCATAATGACTGTGCAATGCATGTGCAGAAGATGAGATATTTCAAAATTTACTTCCTTGCACTGTCTTACACAGAGTGCTATAACTATAAATTTTTCAAGGTCTTAAATAAAAGGAAGCAAAAACAACATTATGGAAAAAAATTTTTTTGCTGTGCTGGGGAATAGACTATTTAGATTGTCCTTCTTATTTTAAATGCATGGGAATGGAATGACAGGCGGGATGCTGAGGAGCTGGTTGAAGCATCAGAGCAATGCTACAATCCAACAGTGGAGCATTAGATCCCCAGCTAGGTGGCCTGATGAACACTGCGTTTGTAAACTCTCATACTGGGAAATGGCAGCGAAACCTTCTTCTGAACCCGTGTACAAGCCTGCGTCCAGCCCCATGGTTTCAAAGCACGAATGCATTACCTCCATGGGTGTGGTTACAAGTAAGTCACATGCTGTCTACAGTTCATGATAACAAGACCACCAGCCATTGGTGGAGACAGACACTAGAATGGAAAATGAAATTTGCCAGTGGGATGTTTATCCCATCAGGATGTAACAAAATATTTTACCAGCCAAGAGATAAGAGACAAGAATGTGTGTGTGTGTGTGTGTGTGTGTGTGTGTTCAAAAATGTCTATGAAAATGAAAACCCACACTTTTCTGTACAGATAACATTATTTGACGTGACTTTTATATTTTACTACACAGAAACAAACTGCAGCCCTCAGAGGCCCTGCTTCCTTGTCATGTTTTGCCTGAGCATGTGCAAACCCTTTCCTTTGCTCAAAGCTGAAAAACTACCTTTATGTGTTGTTATCTGACAAGAAAAGTCAAGCACAATTAGATGTTGTAACTTTTCACTGTACAAGCATTGCAATGATTGTGAGCTTCAGTGAATTTATCTTTGTGAAAGGTAAAAATTGGCTGGAAAGAATCAAGAGTAGCCATCAGTTAAATCATGTGAAGGAGGATCCATCCATCCTGACGAGTTTTCTGCTGCACCTGCTTCCTTCCTGGGTTCCACTATGTTAAGCAATATTTTAGAAAAGGGTACAATCGGAAGCTTTTAAGCCTAAGTGGTGAGATTTTATAACTCACAACTTAGATCTCTTTTAATGTGTAAGCCATATTCTATATGCATAGTTAGTATGCATCATTGTAATTTAAGATATATTTGGATGTAGGCTGTATAAAATGCTTTTAATTGTTCTGTGAATAGATCCTTGGCTTTAGTGTCACCTGAATCTTGTGCAAAACACAGCTAAATAATTGAATTGTATCATAAACATTACAATGTAATTGATATTTTAAATGTAAGCAGTAAGATTGATCTATAATAATGTGCTGGGAAAAACATTTATAGATATGTACATCATGGTTACTTTTTGTCCTTTCAAATGGACTTTTTATTTCTATTTATGGAGAGACTGTAACTACTGCTTTTAATGTCTTTTTAAAGCAAACTATTTACCAGCTAGAAAATATTGTGCATTTAAAATAGAATCTATCTGGGGAGCGTAATTACTGTTGTTCCTATTTGAGCCAGTTGTCTGTCAGTAAAGCTATAGAATCTCTCGAAGAAGTAAATAGAAATACTATTTCTTAAATGTCATAGGAGGCATATCCACTTTGTTTCTATCAATATTTAAGATCTATAAGACCTTATTACTAAAAAGTAGAGGAATATAAAGAATTCATCAATTTCTGTATATGGGCTTTAACCTAATTTCCCAGGTTATGCGACTTACAAAGCACTGTGACCAAACTTCCAGAGAGAGTGCAAAAAAAAAAAAAAAAAAAAAAAGTTTTACTCCTTCAGAAGATTTGTCATGCTGCTGCTGTACTTATTTTCCTAATCTCTCTCTTTCTATCTGCTACACTCCCTCCTTCTCTTTTTTTTTTTCTTTTAAGCTTTTATATTTCTTCCTTTGTTTTCCTCTCTGTAAGACAGCTACTACTTAGCACTAATTAGTAGAAGGTCAGAGTGGAGGTTATCTGTGCCTGTCCTTTCTGCAAACATTACTGTTGAGCCCATCTGGCTGCTGCGCCTTGAATGTACTGCTTTGCATTTTTAACCTCAGCTTCCCAACACATATATCTTGGAGTTTATATGCCTTTTCATTTAACCGAAACCTCTTTTATTTAATTTTTAACATGACAACCTACAATTCTTGTGTTTTTATTATGCTGTATTTTTCTGTATTTCTTATTACATGTGATTGCTAAATAAATCATGTTTGACGGAAAACTTTGTGAAACATTTGGCGTTTTATGTAATTCAATTTAGTGGGGCATTGAAAAGTTGGAGAAATTGGGGGAAACCCAAAGGAGACCAACTTAAAAATTGATAGGAGTTTTGTAAGAAAGTGCTTTTTGCTCCTTTAAAGAAATACTGATTGAATTGCTTATTATTATACCTATTATTCATAAGCTCCTGGCTGGAAGCATGGTGCACATATGAATATGGAAACCTTTCCTCTAGAAATTTCAAGTCGTATAAAGGAGATAATCTACACAGACTATAATTTATACATAATAACTAAAATGCCGCATAAAAATGTAACGAGTTGCAAATAAAATGCACCTATGTATATTTGAGGAGGTAAAAAACTGCTTCTGTCTTCAGAGCTTTCAAGACTAAGTGGTGCATCAGTTGGCATTTAACAAATAAAAACAAAAGTTTATAAACATTGCCTATTTTCCATGTGTGCCCTCCATGCAAATGCTTAACAATATTATCTTAAATCCTCACAATAATACAGTAAAGTGGTGTTGGTATGAACAAAGGAAACCAAGTCTCAGAGAAAAAGCTTTGTCCAAGGCCATACAGGTCTCCATTGGCAGACTCCACACTGGATTTGCTTCTATGTTTCTCCAGCACCTTGTTTTCTTTCTACAACATCCACATGGGGCTGGGCAGAAGCACAGCCGAAGGAAAAGCTCTGTGAAGAAGGGCAACGTGAATACGGCAACACCAGAGAAGAATAAAGAAGCAAAGAGTGTTGAGTCAAGGTGAAGACCCAGTGAGTCTCAATTAATTGAAATAAGAGTAACTGGCATGATATGTGTGAAACCTTAGGCTGTGTCTCTATGAAGCCAATGAATTCCAGAACAAGATGTAAAAACTTAACTGGTCATCAAATATGTGACACTTAGCTGAATTTTTTACTTTAAGTATGATTACATGATACATTTCCACCTAATATCAAAAGTTTTCAAAGGCTATATTTTAAATATAAAAGTCTGTATTTATATTTAGAAATATAATTTAGATATAAAACACATATTTCCTTTGGAAGCTACAATATATTAAGCCTTCTGTCCTCTGTTTACATGTTTTTCTAAATACAGCAAAGCTTATCTGCCATTTAGTACAAGTCCTAGACAATAAAGACAATGTATATTTTAGAGTCAAAAAAGCAAACACCTAATAATGTCTTGCATTATTACATTATTCTTTTAACTTCTTTGGAGGTAATTGTAAATATTTAAGATACATTTTCTATATATGAGCCAACATTATGTTTAAAGCTCTAGTTGGGGCTTTTTATCCCTTAATGACATTAATTAATTTCTACGTAATTTGCTTAATATGTGCAAAGGTTGGAGAGTTTCCTTTGCATCTCAGTTGATATATTTTATCTCTGACAATTAAAGAGTATAATTATGTAGTTTTCATTTATTGTAGTGATACTAGTGCATTATATTATTTTCTTACATTATCTCTTTTACTTCCTACAACTACTCTGTAAGACATTAGTATTCCTTATTATAGGTAAGGAAATGTGGCAGAGGAAGGTAAAATAATTTGTGTAAGGTCAAGCAGCTAGTAAGTAGAGGAACCCAGATTTGAAGTCTAAGGGAGTCTGACTCAAAACCGCTAGGCTAGGTTGCCTCTGGCCACTGAAGTAGGATCTGTCATGTTTTTTCTACTTATGATATTCATTACCTTCCTTTTTTACTCTTTGTTCCGTTTTGCAGGCTCTTGTCCCTGAAAACTACCACTTTGAGAAGGCAGAATTTTCAGTGACCAACAGCAGGATTGTGTGTGCTTTGGTGACCAATTTAACCATGTATTACTGTAGACAAGCTGTCTTTTATTTTTGTGGATGGGAGAAGCCGTATTCCATGCTTAATATATAACTGTAAAATGTCCTTTTCAAAAGTAACCACTGGTCCTCACTCTAGATTCTTGTTGCTTAAAATATGGTCCACACCTGTGAACTTCTTAAAAATAATCTCAGGTTTCTCTTAAACTGGAATTGGCATTTTACAAAGGTAACTATGCAGTTTCTATACAAATCACGGTTCTAGATAGTCATTACATACTATGGAGATAATTCTAAGTACCTACTAGCCACTTAAATACAAGGTTGTTTTTCTTCACAGTAGAGGTTTTTAATAAGTGGCTTTGACTCCTATACCCTTCCTCAGGTCTGTCAGCAAACATCATGGAACAAAGGCCAAAGGTTCAGGCTCTTGTGTCATTTAATGAGGTGTATATATCTGTATTGATGAAATGTAGTTCCTTACGTGAATAATTAGAGGAGGACTTGGAAGAAAGACATTAAATGTGTGAGCATGACCATATGGCTTTTAGAGCAAAAAAATCTTTGAAAGCAAAATTATTAATAAGAGGCATTAACATAGTTGATTGATCCTGTTTTCATTGGCCTATCAAATATTGTATTTGAATTATACAGCATACGAAGGTCAACTTTACCTTGCACAAGTGATAAATACATAACTGTTAGCCTAAAAACGTAGTTTGAGGTGTTTCGCTCTTATCTGTCAGCTTTTTTTAAAACCTTAAAGTATAGAAAAAGTTATGGAGAATATGCTTGAAATGTATGGGATAGGATGAGGGAGAGGACATTAAACATTAGAGCTAATTGACAAGTCTAGAGTGGAAGGAAAAGAGTTTGTGTTCAGTTTGGAAGCAGCAAGCCATCTGAATTCAGAAACAATACACAAGGGAAAAAAAAAAAGAAAACAGGGAGCTGAGATTGGTTTATAGAAGGAAAGGGAGCTGGGTGTATTTTCACAACGACATAAGCCCAGAGAGTGTGCAGGATGGGTAGCTGGGAGACCTCATTCCATCTGAAACTGTGGGGTGAACCACACAGTGAGAAAAAGGTTCATATTAGGCAGTAGGAATGAGGGAGAACTGAAAGGGCAAAAAGATGGGCAGTGTGTGAGATGACATTTGTTCTCTGCTTTACTGAAGAAGCATTGGCTTTGGGCAACTGAATTTGGTTGGGCAAATTTTTCTGCATATGGTACAACTTTCTGTCTTTTTGAGTCCTGTATTTGCGTCCCATCATAAGCCAATCAACAGTGTAATTGTTTCTTCTGTGGGTGTCTTTTTTCTGCTTGGGATTTGCACATTGAAAAAGGCTGAAGCATGCATAGGATTCTCAGGAGCCTCCCCTGACCACGAGGACTTTTAAATTAAATAAATACAAAACTCACAACATTTAGCTTTTCTCTAGGCAAAACCAGGCTCAGAAAGCCCCACTAATGTGGCAACATCATGCCTTCAGGTGTTTCTTGCTTTCAGAACACAGAGTTAGACAGGCACCAACCTATTCAGAAGTCAGATGCTCCCAAGGTAATGGGAACCAAGCATGTGAGGAGGTACAAAACCAAGGAGCGGTAGTATTAATCCATGTGCTGTAATTTTAAATTTTAAAATAACAGAGAGACCCAAGGCACGTTTAATAAACTTCCAGAAGGTAAATAACAATAGCCACTAAATGATGTTATATCTTGAAATACACAGCTGAGGTGTATACACATACACACACACACACACACACACACACACACACATATAAAATCATCCTGATCTCATACATTTGGAAGAAAAAATTAATATTATGAAGATCTGTAGTGAGCAAGAGTTTATACGAAGAGCAGGAATCTATTTTTTTCCAAGTCAAACTTTTTTCTGTCGATACGATCCTATAAATTATCTTTTAGAGACCACACACCCCCTAAAAAAAAACTTTTTTTTTTCAAAATCCTTAACTTTGGATGTTGATGAAGTGTTTACTTTTACCCTCGACTTCACTGGCATTCCATCTTGCCATTTCTAAATTGTTACCTAAATATAGATATAAAATATGTCCTTTTTAATGTGCTCATCCCAAAAGTTATTAAAGTGCACTAGAATTCATTACAAAAAAAAAAAAAAAAAAAAAAAAAAAAAAAAAAAAAAAAAAAAAAAAAAAAAAAAAAAAAAAAAAAAAAAGGGAAAAAAAAAAAAAAAAAAAAAAAGAAAAAAAAAAAAAAATGAAAATTGATTTTCTGATGAATATCATACATGCATATGAACAAGTGAACATAAAAATATATATTTATAATTAAGAATATTCGTGTGCATCAAGCATGAATTTTACCTTAGTATGTGTGTGTGTTTGTGTAAATATTAAATTAGAGATTTCAGACGGGCGCAGTGCCTCACACCTGTAATCCCAGCACTTTGAGGGGCTGAGGCAGGCGGATCATGAGGTCAGGAGTTTGAGACCAGCCTGGCCAAGATGGTGAAACCTTGTCTCTACTAAAAATACAAAATCAGCCGGGCTTAGCGGTGTTTGCCTGTAGTCCCAGCTACTCGGGAGGCTGAGGCAGGATAATCGTTTGAACCCGGGAGGTGGAGCTTGCAGTGAGAGGAGATAGCATCATTGCACTCCAGCCTGGGCGACAGGGCGAGACTCCGTCTCAAAAAACAAAACAAAACAAAACACATAAAATAAATTAGAGATTTCAAGTCTAAACTCCTTGTTTTCTAACTCCCGCTCCACTCATTGAAATCACAATCTTCCCACTGAGAAACAGGAGCAAATGACAGCTACAGTACCTTTTAAGTGACAGTTTGTCACTTAATTTGTCTCAGATTACAAAAGTAACATGCGTTTAATCTCGTTTGTTTAATCTCTTGTTTGTAAACAAACTCCATTTTGTTGTTGTTACAGATAGCATCTACATGGCATTCTTCACTTAGTCTGCAAGGTAGACTAGACATTCCATGGGGTCAGGGGTTTGTTTTGTTACTTTGTTTTCCCATAGCCTAACATGGCTTGCACACAGCATAGCCTGACTGCTTTTGATTGAATTCGTTAGGTTGAAGTCAGCTATATATTCCTGAAGCCTTTCGGGGTTTACCTCTTAAGGTTGTTGTGATAATTAAGTATATTGATAGAGGTAAGGAACTTAGAGCCTATTGACTCATATACTTCAGTGTTAGCTATTGTTTGTTCATTTATATTGGCATTTGTTCCTGGCTATGCGAGGCAAACCTATTAGGTTGGTGCAAAAGTAATTACAGTTTTTATATCTGAACATGCAATCACTAAAATTCATTGAGTGCTTACATAAGTCTGCTAAGTTCTAAGTTTCGTGTCTCTACCAACTTGTTTCTCACAGCCATCCTAAGAGATAAATATTACTGTTATATCCATTTTATAGAGAGGAGGACTGAGACAAAGCTAGGAGAAGCAATGCCTTCATGGTCTTCCATCCCAGAAGATGCAGGCTTGGGATTCTGATTTCAGAGGTCATGCCCTCAGCATCGTTTTACTCTTTCAAAATGAAACCAAACTTCAAAAGATTGCTGAACTTGACAAAGTCTATGGTTTCTTCGGCTGTTGAGAGCCTGCCATGGCATTGTGCTTAGGTCAATTTAAACTTAAAGCATATAATTTCTCTAAGGCTTATAGACTCATTTCTTCTTTCTAATCAAAGAGTATTGCATTGCTCAAGTCTACCACTTTACCTGTTTTGAACATTTGGCTTCTCTTTCTAGCTCTTTTTACTTTGTCTTTTCTGTATACTGTTATTATGCTAAATCTCCCTAATGAATTCTTTGGACCTATTGCTCGTCTTCTTAAAAATAATTTCTCCTTGTCTACATCAGAGGTCAGCAAAATTTTTCTATAAAGGGTCAGACAGTAAATATTTTAGGCTTTGCAACACACATACCATTATACCACTCTCATCCTGCTGCTCCTCCTCCCCCTCTTCTCCTTTCCTTTCTCCTCCTTCTCCTTCACGATTTTCTCCTCCTCCTCCTCCTTCTGTTTCTTCTGATCCTTCTACTTTCTCTTCCTTTTCTCCTTCACAACCCTTTAAAAGTGTAAACCATTCTTAGCTGGTGAGGAGAGAACATGCTAAGACCAGCTACATGGCAAGTTTGGCCCACAGGCCTGCTCTGCACAGCACTACTATTTCAGGTCAGAGAACTTGGTGCCCTAGGAAAAAGAATGAGGCTGCTTCTGCCAGGGACAGTCAGCCCAGGAGCTCCAGCTTCCCCAGGCCCTGCTAGCCACCCTGAGGACTGCAAAGGTCACTATCTATCTCCAGCACACCTGCCACTCATTCCCAGTACACACATCTGTTTGGAAGGCCTGGCTACAGCACTGGTTCTCAACCCTTAGCATGCACCAGCACAGCCTTGAGGTTTGTTAAACTACAGAAGTCTAAGCCCCATCCCCAGAGATTCTGATTCAGTAGGTCTGGGATGGGGCCTGAAGCAAAGCGAATGCTAGTAGACTGGAGATCTCACTTTGAGAGCCACTGGCCGGCAGGTAAAGCTTAAACTCCTTAGCACAATGTTCAAAGCCCCTCACAGACTAATCCAGCCCATTTTCAGTTATAGCCTTCATTACAGTATTCACTGTTCCTGATGCCTTTGCACTGAGTGCCTCTTCTGCCTGAGTCTTGCTGCTCCCTTTGCCATCTTTACCTGTCACAGTCCCTCCTTCCTCTAAGAGTCTATGCATTTGTCCACTCCTCGCAAAGCCTCTTCTCATCCTTCTAACCAGAACTCCATCTCCTCTTTGGATGAACGCTGATCTGCTATCCCTCTGTGCGAGAGAATTGTAGCTCTCTATCATACACTTGCTGCTGGGTTTTTAGGGAAGAAAGCACTGAGTTTTACACACATTAAGTGTTCAGTAAATATGTGTTGAATAAACGGATGTGAATAACTGAATGAAGGCAGGGAAGAAAAGTGTATTATTATTTGTCCTGCTTGGTATGTGATTGAGTCAGTCCTTTTCAGATAACATCTCCAGTTAATTAAGTCAAAATAAGACCCACTTTTCAAGCACTTTAGATCTGTAAAATCCCAAAAGCCATTTATGTTTTTTTTTTCTCAGAGCAGACAAATGAGGAGTGCATTAATTCTTAATAGCATACTAAAACCAAACCTGAATTATGTGAGAGAAATAATAAGATCTCTTTGTCTGTCTCTTGTCTGTATGCTTGGGGAGATGGGCCTCCTGGTGTAGAGACATGCAACAGTAAATCCTAGACTTTGCTAAGGAGAAAAGCCCACATTTCCTAGTCGATTTCCTACAGCCTTGATGATTAATAATGGAACCATACAGGACTTAGAACAATAATGAATCTAATTCTTAGTCATTGGTGGTTGGTAGCTGCTAACCTTAACATTTCCTAATCTGAAGACATTTCTTAACCATTAATACTTCGATAGAATGGTAAAATAATGACAAAGAATATTTAAAGGGTTCAAACAGTACCTGACCCATTGTTGCCCCTTGATGAACAGAAAATAATATTATTTTGTATTTATCCAGATACCATTAAATTTGTTAAATTTTATGTGGAAGACCTGAGGCAAGAAATATCTCACCCAAGATATTTCATGAAATTTGGCCTTCAGTTCAATTTTGGACTTAACTTTGTCATTTACCAGTGCTATGGTCTTGGACAAGCTTACAATTTTTCATCTATAAAATGGAAATAATAAGAGGGCCTATCTAATAGGTACTTTTGGAATTATTAAATGAAATGTTCTATATAAGGTTCTGAGAATATCACCTGACACATGGAAACACAGAAATAATATGAGCTATACAAATAAAAACTTACCTAGAGCTTCATCCCTTTCTTTTAAAATTAATTAATATTTACAGTTTCAAGAGCTTAGCATGGCTTTAACTTCAGTAGCAATATCTTAAAAGTGCACATGATGGAGAGGTTGCTCCATGCAGAATAGACCAGCCATTCTATAGTAGAGATTATATTATCATTAATTTACCACTTATGTCCTTGCTTGAGAGGAAAGGCTAAATTATACATATATATTAATTAGATACAGAAAGAGATTAATATATAGATTTACATATGTATGTGTAGGTAGAAATGTTTATTTGTTGGTTGGTTGCTTTATCATGCAGCTATTCTATTTGGGGGAACAATTTTAATGCAAATATTAAAGAGAAAAATATCAACATAAAGATAAAATAACAGTAACCTTTATATTTCCTAGACTGTACATTAAATAAAAAAAATCATCAGACATCCAAGTGCACTGAGAAGCAACAATAGCAGTTTCTCAAAGAGGAAAACTATGTACACATACACACACACACCCATACACACACACAGAACAGCAAACTCCCCCGATTTCACGGACTTTTCATTAGCAAAACAAGCTTTCTGCAGAGGAAATGAAAAAGGAGAGGACTTTTCATAATGTGGAAACTGTCCATGTGAGAGGAACAGATGCATTCGACAAGGATGGTAAGTCAGATGCAGTCTAAAAGTCGAGTGAGTCAACATTGAAATAATCATCAAACCTTTCCTCAGATAGAAATGGGGGCAAAAGGAAAATAGCCATGGTGCAAAAGACATATTCATGTGGCGATGACTTAGCAGCAGTGGACAGGAAGCTGCTAAGAATAAGTTGTGTAGCCAGAGACGGAGAGGGAAGGAGCTGGCCTTGCCCTCCCTCAGGTCCTCTCCCTCTGGCCATCTTTCTCTTTCACCAGAGGCGCCCTTTGTGAGGACCTCCTCACCTCTCTTACAGTGTCCAGTTTACTCTGGATGTCCTCCTCTGTTCTCACCTGGCTTCTTCCTAACAGACGAGAATGCAGAAATTTTAACTTTTTGAGGTATTTATTTAGTAAAGTGGGTTTTTTTGTTTGTTTGTTTGTTTGTTTGTTTGTTTTTGAGACGGAGTCTCGCTCTGTCACCCAGGCTGGAGTGCAGTGGCACGATATTGGCTCACTACAACTTCCAACTCCCCAGTTGAAACAATTCTCCTGCCTCAGCCTCCTGAGTAGCTGGGGCTACAGGCATGTGCTGCCATGCCCGGCTAATTTTTGTGTTTTTAGTAGAGCCAGGGTTTCACCATGTTGTTCAGGCTATTCTCAAACACCTGACCTCAAGTGATCTGCCAGCCTTGGCCTCCCAAAGTGCTGGGATTACAGGCTTGAGCCGTCGCACCCAGCCCTTTAGTGAAGTTTTATTCTCTGTGCTTAATTTAATAAAAATCAGGTTAAATTTCTTCTCTATCTTTCTTTTAAAAAGCTTCTTTTTTATTTCTGTATAGCAAAGCATTTTATGTATATACACATATATATATTTAGTGTACATTTTTATATATGTGGATATATACATATTTTGCATACACATACCTGTGTATATAGCGATGTATACAAACACATATGTAAATTGTAGACACACACACACACACACACATTGCTCAATAGAAAAAAATTTTAACTCCACATTGCACAATGAAAGAAAACAAGGTGATTAATTTTGGCAACTATATTTTCCCCAAAATATTGCATTAAATTATCTTTTACAGATACAGGTTTGGGTGTTTATGATGACAATGTCTAATTTTTAACACTGTTCTGCCAATACTACAAGAAAAATTACTTTGAATAATCTTATTTAGGTACTAAGCAGTTGTAATTAACTCCTTCCTATATATTCCATTTATTCTGACAACGAAAATGTGTAGCTCAAGCTTGTTATCATATGCAAGTCCACGATTTAGTAGTATAATTCCTGTCTTAGAATTGACCTTCATGTCATTTTAATTTTTAGACTATTTGGTGTTCTCAAAAGCAAATAAAGGACCAATGTAATATTTAAAACACTTGACAAATGTAACAAACAGGTGACAAATTCAAAATAGAAAAATCTATGTTTCATTAGGGCAAAAGAAGAGAGCAACATACGGTAATATAATTAGTCTGCTTAGGAAAACACATCCACAGAATATATGCTGCTGGAGAAATGTAACAGGAGACTCACTCATCTACTGCAAGGCCTTGAAAAATGTAGGTCTCTGTAAACAATAAAGAAAGAAAAAATATTCTTCTCTAATTATTAAAGAGATGTTCAACCATCTGCAAACTATTTTTTAAGTTCTTGTTGTTCCCTTCCTTTGATTCCTATCAAGCCATGTTGTACCTTTGCTACTTTTGAGAATAGTGGGACTTTGAAGTCAATTAAACTCATTCCTCAGCTTGAAGGGAACAGCAGGTAGAATGTTGTCTTTGGCTCCTCATTAAGTAGTATATTGTTCCTTTCAATGATCTAATATCTGCAGCATAATCCACAATTCCGCATGTAGGTCTGGGTGATTATACTTTTTCATATTATTTTTATTATTTTGGCAATACGAAGTCTAGGAGTAGGAACTAAAAGTTAGTACTTAAATCCTGGGGCAAGTAGGGAGGATACTGATAATGAACAATTTGTGAAATTATTTTTATTTTTGTTTTGCAACTTATGAGAAATCAAGAAAGGGAAACAAATTAAAGATCAATGCCTTGTTCTTTTAGAAAAGATTATATCTAAGATTGTCATAAGCTCAGCAATTCTCTCATTTTACGTCATAAAGGTTATTTTTAAAATATAGATTTAGACATAGGAAACATTTTTAGATGAACCATATGCTTTTTTTAAAGTTTCAAATTTACTTCTTTTATTTCTTTCTTTTACTTCTTTACTTTCTTTATTATTTATTTATTATTTACTTATTTACTTCTTTATTTACTTTCTTTTATTTCTTATAGGCCATCTCAGTTTGAAGTAGAACTCAGAGTTTTCTTCCCACCTTAGCCTCGTTAGCAAAAGTATCTGCCTATGCTTTATGTCTGAATTGCAGGAATTTTAGCTCTAAGTCAATATATAAGACAGTATAAGAAAGAATAAAAGTCTATGGCTCCTAAGAAGAATGGGCTTTTCTATCCTAAAATCTATCACAACTCAAACAGGTCAGAAGCTAGTTAGTGGAAGGGTTTGTTGGATTATTGGTTCATTTGGGGCCACTTATTTTCTTTGGACTCTAGTTTTCTTATCTATTACACAAATCCTACCTGTCATACATATTTAATGTGATTATTAACAGAGAAACATAGGTGAAGCTACTTAATTAATTATAAATAATTGAACAAATCTTTACTAGCAGGATGGCAATGACAATAAAATAGCCTTTTCATTTTTAGAAGTCTGCTGTTTAATTCAGTAGTTGGCAGGTAGTAGACTATCAATAAAATTTGTGGAACTAAATTAAATCAAGACCAATGGAATTTGAAAAAGAAACAAAGCAACAAGTAAACACAGTGGAATTTGAAAAAGAAACAACAAAAAATGTGTTTGAAAGACTTCCTCTTGTAAGGGAAGGCTCGGATTCCAGAATTAGAAAAACTAAAAATGAATCACTTAAAATTTACCTAAACTCAAGATTCCTTTTTTAGTAGTAGAGAGAAATAAACTAAAACCACAGGGAAGAACTTGGCAAATGGTGTAATATAAATTATTAGAAAAAAAGCGATTAAGTGAAGAAACAGCTTCCAAAAAACATGTCAATACTTATGTATAAAATATCTAAAGTGCTTCAGGAGGTAATCCAGTAGGAAGCAATGTGGCATCATGATGGAATTGGAGGTGATGTTTGTTTTGTGTTGGGATTTTTCCAAGCTCAAGTAGAAGCACAGCACTAACAAGTCAACTTCTGGTTGTTATCAATTCATTTTGCACCTGGAAGAGAAAAAGAAAATACTTCAGAACACAGTGGAAACTTTCCAGAGGATTTAATACCATGTCATGTAAATCTCTGTAAAGGGAAAAATCTGGTATGCAGCACTTAGTAGCAACAAAGCTTGTGTGCTAGGATAGAGTCAATTATCCAGTTAGTGATTTGTAAGAAGAAAGTTTTCCTGGAAGAACTTCTAAATTTTAAAAACAAACAACAAGCAAAAAACTAATCGTCACTATTTAGATCATTTTCTAAAGGGAAATTTTAAAAGACAGAAATCAACTGGTTACAATGCTCATTTTATTACATACATACATACATACATACATATGCATGTGTGTGTTCGTGCATTTCTAACTCAAGCAATTTTATTCTGTTGGCTGTCCTACAAGCACACAGATATCTTTTCTCTTCTGAGCCCATATTCTCACAATACTGCTGCTTTCCAATCTCTTCTTTTCTCCTTTACGACTTGCCTGCAGTTCTTGAAAGAAAATTAGAAAGGAGATCTTAGAGTCAGAGGGGCCCTGACAAGATTATCTGATCTTCTATTGTATAATTCTCCATGTTTTACTGAGCAGAAAACCCAGTTCTAGACTGGTTAAAGGACTTGCCCAATGTCACACAGTTTTGATAAAAAGGAGACACTACCTTTTGCAATATTACCTTGTTTTATTTCCTTCCAGAAATTTATCATTATCAGAAGTGATTTCATTACTTTATTAGTTTACATGCATTTGACTGTGTTCAAACACTAAAATATACACCCATGAGTTTAAGGACTCTGACTATCTTATTAATACCTAGAATCCCCAGCACTTAAACAATGTTTAGCATGTCATAGGTATTCATATATATTTATTGAATAATGAACCTGAATTTTGGTCTTGTGTTTGTAAACGATGCCTTTTAAAACTTTACCAAATAATCTTGTGAAAAACAGCATAGAATAGTTAATAATATCTGACTGGTTCTATCCAGCCCACATTACCTAATATATGCATTTTTAATTAGCAAAAGGCCTATAGAATGTTAATATTTTTAACTCCTTAACAAATATGAATAGTCTGTGGTTCATTTAAATGCCTTAAGGAGGAAGAAAATCCCAAAACTCTGTTCACTTGGGAATCAGATAGTGCTGAACGTTCAACAAATACCTATGCTCACTTTCACAATGAGAACCCTAATTTAGCTGGGATGTGGCAAGGCACCTGGTTAAAAATATTTACTTTCTCCAACACCGTTACATCAAGGGATAGTCCGGTGACACAGTTCTGGCCCATGAGACAGTAGTTGAAGGTTTCTGAAAAAGTTTTGCTTCTTTGCTATTGGTTCCTCCCCCTTTTCTTCCCACTGTTCTTTCTACTTGGACCGACCAGATGCCTGGAGCAGCAGCTTGGTTGAGATGTGAGTTTATAACTCTGAGAATGTTAAGGAAAATGAAAATTGCCTGTTGCTTGTTGGTGTCTTGATTCACTGTTCCAGTTCTAGACATTTTATGTCTTGACATAAATATACCTCTACACCATTGTTGGCTGTTTTTTTTTCTTTTATTTGCTGCCAAATAATTTTCTACATAACACGATTTTGAACTTTCTAAGTGTAAATTTGAAGAAAAATTCTCTAGGCCTCACTTTCTCTACCTGTAAAATGAAGAGCATAGACTAGAACTCTGACTCATTTTCCAGCTCAGAAAATGCTAGCGCCTCTAGACTGCTCTCACCTCTTGAAAACAAAGTCATGGTAATGTGCTCCACAAACCTTACGAGTTTATGTCAATAAACTTCAGCTGGACTTCTAGTAACTGTCTGCCTTGTAAGTTAACACTTGTTCAGAAGAATTATGTGCTGAATATACTCTAATATTCTGTTACTTTTAGGATGCTAATATAGTAATAATTTTATATACTGCTGGGATTCTCTCTATGTTCATTCCTTCAAGTTAGCTTCATTGTTACTGAAATTCTGAGAAAAGGGAAAACCCTGTTAAGTCATGTTTGTAGAGTAAGAAATTAAAAACAAAGATGAATCCATTATCATTTTAATTTACTTCATCAAGAATTTTTCCCTTGTCTGCAAGTTACAAATTCCCTCCTTTGCCTACTTTTCTCTCTAATCCATTCTCTTGTTCATCTTCCCTCTATAGCCCAAGTCTCCATTGCCTGCATGAAATATATTATTATACTCAGTAGGGGAAGTGACTACACCCCTACACACAATGTCTGTGTCCACAAAATAAATGTCAAGGAAAGACCTACAGTTGAGTGGTAGCCTCTTTACAAGATGTCATCAGGCACCTATCATTCATGTAGATTATTTCACAATTTACAGGACAATGCTGCATTGCTGTATGAATTATGTTAGATGTTTACTACTTAAAATGTCATTTAAAATCGAACATTCCCCCCAGCATTTTTATAAAGCTCTTCTCTGATATAGTTCTTCAAAATGTTATGATGTTATAAAATCTAACGATTTTGTTAACATAGACAAAATAGACATTTCAGCGACATAGACATTTGTTATTTAATTAATGCAACTAATGGAGCTTTGAGGACTGGTTTTTGGAATCACTGACTTAGAAAATAAGTAAGGGCATTTCTTCTACATTCTGTTTACTCAGAGAAAGCAACTACTAAAAATTGTATATGTATATAAACACTTTAATGTGAGTAGACATGCTTTTTCTATTATTCATTTTGCAATTAAACTGCTTTTTGATAGTAGCTGAAAAAAACATATAAAGACTTTAAAAAAATACAACATACATGATTTATTTATGAATGCATAAATCTATATCACAGTTAAATGAACTCTGTGATACTTACACTTAAGTTGTTTGCTATGACAATATTTTAAAAAAGTACTTCCCTAAATGACCACAATAGAAAGTTGGAAAGATCTAAAATTGACACCCTAACATCACAATTAAAAGAAGTAGAGAAGCAAGAGCAAACACATTCAAAAGCTTGCAGAAACCAAGAAATAACTAATAGCAGAGCAGAACGAGATAGAGACACGAAAACCCCTTCAAAAAATTAATGAATCCAGGAGCTGGTTCTTTGGAAAGATTAATGAAATAGATAGACTGCTAGCCAGACTAATAAAAGAGAGAAGAATCAAATAGACACAATAAAAAATTATAAAGGGGATATCACCACTGATCCCACAGAACTATAAACTACCATCAGAGAATATTATAAACACCTCTACACAAATAAACTAGAAAATCTAGAATAAATGGATAAATTCCAGGACATATGCACTCTCCCAAGACTAAACTAGGAAGAAATCGAATCCCTGAATAGACCAATAACAAGTTCTGAAATTGAGGTAGTGATTAATAGCCTACCAACCAAAAAGCCCAGGACCAGATGGATTCACAGCCAAATTCTACCAGAGATACAAAAATGAGCTGGTACCTTTCCTTCTAAAACTATTCCAAACACAGAAAAAGAGGGACTCTTCCCTAACTCATTTTATGAGGCTAGCATCATCATGATACCAAAACCTGGCAGAGACACAACAAAAAAAGAAAATTTCAGGCCAATATACCTGATGAACATCGATGCGAAAACCCTCAATGGAATACTGCCAAACCGAATCCAGCAGCACATCAAAAAGCTTATCTAGTATGATCAAGTCAGCTTCATCCCTAGGATGCAAGGCTGGTTCAACATACACAAATCAAAAAACATCATCCACCACATAAACAGAACCAATGACAAAAACCACATGATTATCTCAATAGATGTAGAAAAGTCTTTTGTTAAAATTCAACACTCCTTCATGCTAAAAACACTCAATAAACTATGTATTGACGCAACTTATCTCAAAATAATAAGAGGTATTTATGAGAAACCCACAGCCAATATCATACTGAATGGGCAAAATTCTACCATTCCCTTTGAAAACCTTGTCTTGTGCAGCAAGACAAGGATGCTCTCTCTCACCACTTCTATTCAACATAGTATTGGAAGATTTGGCCGGGGCACTCAGGCAAGAGAAAGACAAAGGTATTAAAATAGGAAGAGAGGAAGTCAAATTATCTCTGTTTGCAGATGACACAATTATATATTTAGAAAACCTCATCATCTCAGTCCAAAAACTCCTTAAGCTGATAAGCAACTTCAGTGAAGTCTCAGGATACAAAATCAATTTGCAAAAATCAGAAGCATTCCTATACACCAATAATAGACAGAGAGCAAAAATATAAGTGAAGTCTCATTCACAATTGCTACAAAGAGAATAAAATACCTAGGAATGCAACTTTCAAGGGATATGAAGGGCCGCTCCAAGGAGAGCTACAAACCACTGCTCAAGGAAATAAGAGAGGACACAAACAAATAGAAAAACATTCCATCCTCATGGATAGGAAGAATCAATATCATGAAAATGGCCATACTGCTCAAAGTAACTTATAGATTCAATGCTATTCCCATCAAGCTCCCATTGACTTTCTTCACAGAATTAGAAAAAACCTACTTTAAACTTCATATGGAACCAAAAAAAGAGCCCTTATAGCCAAGACAATCCTAACAAAAAGAACAAAGCTGGAGGTGTCACACTACCTGACTTCAAACTGTATTACAAGGCTACAGTAACCAAAACAGCATGGTAGTGGTTCCAAAACAGATATATAGACCAATGGAACAGAACAGAGGCTTCAGAAATAATGCCACACATCTACAACTATCTGATCGTTGACAATCCTGACAAAAACAAGCAATGCGGAAAGCATTCTCTATTTAATAAATGGTGCTGGGGAAAACTGGCTAGTCATATGCAGAAAACTGAAACTGGATCCCTTCCTTACACATTATACAAAAATTAACTCAAGATGGATTAAAGATTTAAATGTACAACCTAAAATCCTAAAATCCCTAGAAGAAAACCTAGGCAATACCATTCAGGACATAGCGATGGGCAAAGTTTTCATGACTAAAACACCAAAAGCGATGGTAACAAAAGCCAAACTTGACAAATGGGATCTAATTAAACAAAAGAGCTTTTGCATGGCAAAAGAAACTACCATCAAAGTGAACAGGCAACCTACAGAATGGGAGAAAATTTTTGCAATCTATCCATTTGATAAAGGGCTAATACCCGGAATCTACAAGGAACTTAAACAAATTTACAAGAAAAAAACAAAAACCCCATCAAAAAGTGGGTGAAGGATACAAACAGACACTTTTCAAAAGAAGATATTTATGTGGTCAACAAACATATGATAAAAAAAAACTCATCATCACATGTCACTAGAGAAATGCAAATCAAAACCACAATGAGATACCGTCCCACGCCAGTTAAAATGGTGATCATTAAAAAGTCAGGAAACAACAGACGCTGGAGAGGATGTGAAGACATAGGAACGCTTTTACATTGTTGGTGAGAGGGTAAACTAGTGCAACCATTGTGGAAGGCAGTGTGGTGATTTCTCAAGGATCTAGAACTAGAAATACCATTTGACCCGGCAATCCCATTCCTGGGTACATACCTAAAGGATTATGAATCATTCTACTATAAAGACACACGCACACGTATTTTTTTGCCACACTATTCACAAAAGCAAAGACTTGGAACCAACACAAATGTCCATCAATGATAGACGGAATAAAGAAAATACGGCACATATATACTATGGAATACTATGTAGCCTTAAAAAGAATGAGTTCATGTCCTTTGCAGGGACATGGATGAAGCTAGAAACCATCATTCTGAGCAAACTAACACAGGAACAAAAAATCAAACACCGCATGTTCTCACTCATAAGTGGAAGTTAGACAATGAGAACATATGGGCACAGGGAGGGGAACATCACACACGGGGGCCTGTCAAGGGGTGGGGGGATAGGGGAGGGATAGCATTAGGAGAAATACCTAATGTAGATGACAGGTTGATGGGTATAGCAAACCACCATGGCATATGTATACCTATGTAACAAACCTGCACATTCTGCACAGGTATCTCAGAACTTAAAGTATAGTAATAAACTAAAAAAAAAAAAAAAAAAAAAAAAAAAAAAAAAAAAAAAAAAAAAAGAAAGAAAGAAAGAAATAGTGCCAGGAAAAAACAGAGACAAATCCAGAATATAGGACATCTCACAGTACCACTGACCTAGTTTCTTAAACATTTCAACTACTTGATTTATCTAACAATATTTTGTTATTTTTCTTTCTTGCTTTATGTCTGTTTTGGCTTACGTATTTAAAAGTAAATCTCACACATCATATCATTTTATCCTTTCATATTTAAATATGCGTCTGTTAAAATGGGTGCATTGTCCCTACATAACCAAAGTGGTTATCAATCCCAATAAAATTATCATTTCCTCAAAAACAAAAACAAAAACAAAAAACAAAACAAAAACTAGTGCTTGCAAACTTTCATTCAATTATATATTACTTTTGTGATTTGGAGGTACCACTTCTACTATATTTTTCTTTAAATAAACCTAAAATATACTCACACTTTAAACTTGACTCATCCTAAGCAATAATAGGTATGGAACCATGGATTTGGGGGTTGCTGGGTACGTATTTCTTCTAATACATATTATAATCATATTTATAACTACAAAAATAAAAAGAATTTGTTCCTGGCCAGCCTAAAATTATATTGTTCTCCATAATGTATAAAACATTGGCATACATTAAATTAACACTGAAAGTGAATGGTAAAAAAATTAGTCTGAGTATTTTTTTTATAAATACCCTTACCTTGGATAACTCTGGGAAGAATAAAGGGTTACAAAATTATCGTCCAATAGAAATAACTCTAGTCAAGAATCCTGCCTGACTCTGCCACATTCTGCCTGTTTCTCATGTATAAGAGGATAGAAAAATAACTCCTAACTTATTCACCTGACAGAGCCTTTCTTAGAGTCAGTGTAAACAACTAAACAGGATCTGAAAGTGAGTCGCTAGAAGGATAAGAGAAGTTTGGGAGGAATTGATGACATTTTATCAAAGAAATGACATCAGAATGTTCTTTAATATCTGGAGTTTTCAAAGATGAATCAAAGAAGCAGGAAAGGTGTAGAAGGGGAGAGTTTAACATGCGGAAGAACAATCGGAGCTCTTTGATTGACTTGGAACTAGAGTTATTCAAGAATAACTAGGGTAGGCCGGGCACAGTGGCTTATGCCTGTAATCCCAGCACTTTAGGAGGCTGAGGCGGGCGGATCACGAGGTCAGGATATTGAGACCATCCTGGACAATATGGTGAAACCCCATCTCTAGTAAAATACAAAAAAAAAAAAAAAAATCAGCTGGGCGTGGTGGTGGGCACCTGTAGTCCCAGCTACTTGGGAGGCTGAGGCAGGGCAATCGCTTGAACTGGGGAGGTGGAGGTTGCAGTGAGCCAAGATGGTGCCACTGCACTCCAGTCTGGTGACAGAGTGAGACTCCATCTCTAAATAAATAAATAAATAAATAAATAAATAAATAAATAAAATAAAAATAAAAATAAATAAGTGGGGTGATTAATCACTTGTTCATAATGTTGAAGAGGATCATGAAGTAGATAAAGTTAAGATAGAAGGCCTCTGAAGTCCTTTCTAACTCTAATAATAATATACACCAATTATTAAATGCTCACTAAGCTTGGCTAAGTATTTTATAGGTCTTATCTCATTTAAGCCTCACAATAACCCAGTAGGTTAGGTATGATTGTACCCACTTTACAAATGAAGAAACTGAGTCTGAAATCTGGTAGAGCCTGTAGTTGAATCCAAGTCAGAATGACTCGAAGCCCAGCTACTAGCAATTATATTATAAATGTGATCTGGAAAACACAGTTTCTGTTTTGTTTTGCTTTTGTCAGTTTCTTTGCCCATTCTGCCAAACTGAAGCCAAGTTGCCTCCTAGAAAAAAAAATTTTGTAAACTGTAATTGTGTGAAAAGTAAAGTGAAAAGCCATTATCTCAACTGGTTTCCTTCAAATTTCTGAGAAAGTCAACATATTTCCCAAGGAAAACTTAAGCTTTTAATTGTGATCTCTTTGTGTTTTGAGAGTGGAGAACAGAATGGAAGAAAACAACATTTCCCAAAGAAAACTTATGCTCTTAATGCTGATTTCTTTTTGTTTTTAGGAATGGAGAACAGAACAGAAAAATCCAGAAGCTATCCTGTATATTACCCTAAATGATGTTACAAAATCAGCAAAAGCTTTGGTTTCTTTTTGTTTGCCTGAGTCCTTTTGAAAAAGCATTTTAAAAGCATCTGTTCAAGGAAAGGGAAGGGCAATGCTATGTTTTAGCACCTCAAGGTGTCTCAAATACTCTCAAGGGGCATTAAGATGTTTTCCAAACACAAATAATTCAAAATCACTTAAAATAAGGGGCTTAATCAGGTTTTAAGTAGAGAGAAACTTGGGAAATAAACAGAGTCATAGCAGGTGGTATAGAAAATCCAGAAAGTTTTGGCTTAACAAAGAAAAAGTCGAGGGAGTGGTGCAGAAAGGCAGAGAAGGAGAGGGAGAAAGGGAGAGAGGGAGAGAGAAAAGGAAGAAAGAAAGGAAGGGAAGGAGGGAGGGAGAAAGCCAGAAGAAAGGAAAGAAGAAAGGAGAGAGAGAGATTAAACTAGAATAGTCATTTATACTTGTGGTATGCTTATCAATGAGTTTCACACTTATTTTCTTGGAGAAAAATACTATGGAAAATGTCAACTCACTGCATTCTCTGACAGCTCCATCAAACTCTCTTAACTTCTACATTACAAAACTCATATTCAAAATTAAAAGCAATCATTTTACATATTTGAATCTTGATATTAAGATCCCACAGTGGATTACATATTTGATTTTTTCTTCCTGCCTTCATTTTTCCTTTACCAAGTTTGGAGAAATCTTTCCATTTTTTTTTATCCATGATACATTTGAATTTCATTAATATTACTAATAAAGGAACCAAGTTGGGTATTCTTCCATTCCCCCTAAATTTTGTAGTTTAGATACTTGCTTTCACAAATAATGTATAATTAAAATTGTTCAAAATGCCCAGAACTTAAATTATTCAATAAATATATACTGTCATATAAAATCTTGCTTTATGCTAATGCTGTAATCTTTTCTGCCAGTTCTATAGGGGTAAAAGTATGTTTCTTTTATTTTCATAATTCCCAGAAGAGTACCTTCCTAGGGATAAGCTCATAAAAGATATTTATTTAATTAATGAATAAATTATTATATGCATGAATTAATGGAATTTCTTATTTTTTGATATGGAAGATTTATAAACTGCTAATTATTTATCAAAATGCAATAGGAAATAGATGACCCAAATTTAAAGTAATAGCTAAAAAAGGGGGTAGGAAGATTTGGCATAGATTTTTAGATTTATCATTTGTCTTAATAACTAGAGAAAATGCTGGGAAATATATATCTGCAGCTTAGAAAATGAAGAGAGTTCTGTAGTTTTATAATCAACCATTAATGTGTTGTTGGTGGGAAAAAGATGTTTAGTATCTAATACTGTGGTGTATTGAATCAAGAAAACTGGCATTTCTTCATCATTTAAAAATAAACATTATGTTGTGTTCTGGATACAGAAATTTGATCAATGCAAAACTTAAGCTAAAAGTTTTATTAGATATTTCTCTTTAAGTTAAACCCACACACACATACACACATACACACACACTCATGTCTAAATGTATTTACTATTTATTTTTTACTCTTAAAGTGATGTTATTTACATGTGTTGTTAGAATGCAAACCTTATCAGTAGGACATCAAGGATTAAGCTCTGGCAGTATTAAAGTTAGAACAGTCACATGTCTGCAAATTTTTACATAGTTAAAAAGAAGAATCACTGTAAAATAAATGCTTATTCTTGAATTGTAAGTGATGTGGAACAATGTGTACTTAGTTCTAAAGTTCAGTTAAGGAGACTTCCAGGAGGTGCATAGCTACTGTATGAGTGCGGGTGCAGAGATGGAGGATGCTTCCGGAAATCAAGCGGTGGAATTCCATGGTATATTCAGAAAAGTTAATAGTTCAGTTATTTCCAAGAAGCCTTCTTGCTGCAGACCAGTAATTAGTGGTCCTGCTGCTCCTCTCTTTCACTGGTGCCTTCTTCTTCTTCAGGGAATGCTGATTCATTCTGGCCTTTCAGATGCTTAACCCCTGAAATTATAAAAATTATGCAAAATTTAAATGATTTTCATTTCTGGAATATTAACCGCTTTGCTGCAAGAGATATAAAAGAGTGGAAAGTTTTCATTTGGTGTTTATATGTTTGTCTCCAAGAATCTTAACAATGTAATCCTATAAAAACCTTTTAATTCACTGAGCAATAAAAACATACCCAGATGAATTTCCATTAGAGGCAGGCTATCTTTCATCATTAAAGCTTCTCCATTAGGGATTGCATCACAGCCTATTAAAAACCTGTTAACTAAAAATCTGCTCACAGATTCTTATTATAATTCTATAATTCTAATGTATCACTTAGTTCAAATATTGCTTTTGGCATCCCTCAATTCTATTACAACAAGAACTATTGAAACCCCTAGGAACAAAAGGGTGTGCGTGCCATTTCTGTGTCTTATAAACAACAAAACAATCACAATATTGTGAATCTTCTCTCAGAACCTAAACATACCAATGTGATTATGGAACTTCTCTATTCAAAATTCTTCAATAACTTCCCCCACAACCTACACAGTGGGAAAAACATTGGCATACATTTGCCTGCTATACAAGGCTCTTGTAATCTGGGCTCTCTACCATTTCTCACCAGCCTTTCTTGCTTTCAGGGTAATTTACACTTAACAACACTAACCTACTTTTCCCCCTGGCCACTCCAGGCTCCCTCAGGCTTTCACACTTTTCTTGTTCTATTCTCATTGCCAGACATCTTCATCCTACACACACCTGATAATCTCCCACTCATCCTTCTGGTGTCAGCTTGCCTCCTCTCTGATGGCTACCTCAATTCCCCATGTAGATAGAGACTTTCTCATATTCCCCCTGCTCTTGGAACATTTATTGTTGATTACCTTATAGAACTGTATTTGTTCACATATCTTTCTCCATTAGAGAAAACTCCTTGATGCTGAGAAATATGTAATTTCATTTTGGAGTCCCAGGCACAGTGCCTAGCAAACAGTAGGTACTCATTAATATTATTGTCTAAATGATTGATGGAATTAATGAAGTAACAATTTGGTATGTGCCTTTGGCAGTTCCACAATAATCTATCTTTAGACTTTTTTCAAAATTATTTCAAATTTACGGCATAAATCAGAAGACAATTACAACAACCACACTCAATCTACAAAATTATCTTTCATTTCCCTCAAGTCTATTCTGTTAAGACATCAGAAGAGCTGAAACTTTATGCATCTAGTGATGGTTAATGTGCGAAATTTTACACTTTTTTGTATCTTATAAAATTAGTTTATGAGATTATTTTAAGTATTACTAAAAAAAAACACTCCAGTAAGAATTGATAAAAGAAATGAAGTCACTATTCATGTTTGCTATAAAACAAAGAGTCTCAAGAAATGTGTAAGTTTGCATGTACGGCTGTCAGCAAGCCTCAGAGGGCTATTTGGCAAACAGTGACATCCTTGGACTTCACGGATTGCAAAATATTTTATCACTTGTAATAATATCTAAATATGTAATTTCATCTGAAAACATACATTATTCACAATTCTTCTTGATCTAACACTGTAGGGAGAAATTTGTTACTAAGACATGGAATTCATTTCATACTACCATAAATTACCTGAAAAAGAGGTCTCAGTGCTCAGGGAAAGGGAAGAGGGTTTATTGAGTGTCCAACTGCTCACTCTGCTGGAGTCTCATATACATGAGTCACTAAACCTCACAACTCCTTGTGGTAAACACCTGTCTAGTAAAATTTAGACTTAGAGAAGATAAATGATTTGTACAAGGTTATAAGGGTATTGTGATGCTAAGAGAAGTTCTGACACATAATAGTCCCTCAATACATACTGAATGAATTAATGAGGGTATGAATGAATAACTCATAAAGTTCCATTATTAAGAGACACTGATTCATTTTCACCTTTATCTTTCTGGCTGCTGACCCAAACTTTCCATCATTCTCTAGGATTTATCATAGGTTTGGAGTACCAATTAACCTGGCACCAAGGTCTTGGGGTTCCCTCTGAAATATTAAGGCACAGTAATCATTCAGCCGCCTGCCACTCCTCTTCCTGAGCTGAAGTTGACTATATCTTGCCAGGTTTGCAAAGGTTCTAATGACTCCAGAGCTCATCTTTTTCAAGGTAACTACAGAGTAATAAATCTGTGTTTGAGATAATGTTCTTTAAATAAGAGGTAATAATTTAATGTCCACATTGATTTGTCTAAATGAGGGGATTAAATATAAAGGAAAAAATCAATAATTAAGATGTTTAACTCATTAATCAATTAATCACCCACTTTCCACACTTGAGAATAGGTCTGCTTGTTTATCCTGATCCCCATTTAATTATTTTATAATAATAATGATCACAAAATTATATGAAAAAGCCAAACATTTTGCAAAGTAAAATCACTCACTTGGACAAATGTTAGAAGGTCTTCCTTAGCCCTATACAATTGTGACACAACTATTTCCAGGTGAAACATTTTGATGAGGCAGGAGCAGGTGACATGTTACCAAAGAGCTGTTCAGCAGAATATCTACAACAAATTCTTTGATTCCCAAAGCAGTTTACTCTAATACCGTCTTTCAATTGGATAATAAACGATTGGTTGATGTGTGCTTTGAAGCAACCTTCAAGGCAATCTCTTTCTTTTCCCATCATCAATATTCATCTGATTATAGATGCAATAATGCTGAGATTAAAGTGAAAAGTCTGCTGAGGACTATGTAATAATTTCTTTCTCCCTACACCTCTCCTGCATCCCAAAACACACGTATGATTTGTGTTTTAATTTTCTTTAAATCTCCATTTGATGTTTGAGGAGGGTTACATTTGATGTAATTCTAGAGATGGATGAAAATGAATTGGTCTGGGGGTGCTGTTGAAATACTCAGAGCTTCCTCCTCTGCCAGATGCTAATAAGCATCAGGAAAATCCCTCCCCTGCACAGGGTTTGAGGCTTGGTACATGGCAAACAACCTCAGGAGCAAGTGCAGACTCAGCCAGGGCTGCATATGGGCAGAAGGCCAAGGAATCCCAAAAAACACATTGGAGGTTCTTTTCTTCAAAGCAAAATGAGCACACAGTAAAAGGGACCATGTAGAAGACAAGGATATGCGATATGAAAATATGAAGGAATGAAGAAAAGAAAGCAGACAATAAAAGAAAAGGAAAAGAAAGAAATTTTGACCCCAAGCAGAACACAATACTTACTGTCTTCTCTATTCTGTAGATCAAATGGTTAAATGTGCATTCAACAAAGCTGTGAAGTAACTGAGTGAAGAATTTTGAATACTGAATCCATAGAGGGAGTTTTACATTTGGCAAACCACAGGTCAATATTTTTAATCAATTAATTTGAAGCCAAAGACAGGAGGCTCATTACATTTGTAGATAACACAAAATTTGGAAGAAAAGATGACATGAATGACAAAGTGAGTAAAGGTTTCCAAGAGCTGGAATGATGGCCTAAGCAATTAAGGTAGAGTTCAACAGAATTTTTGTTTTCAGAAAGGTTAATTTAGTTCTTAAAAAAAAACCAAAATAGAGTATAAGGGCAACCTTAATTAATTACAGTTAGGGATTTTAGGTGACTACAATTTCACTTGACCTGGTGTATCCAGGCACAGAGCTTGTGGCAGTGTTGGTGGTATTCCTAGCAGTGAAGTTGGCAGTATAAGAAAGGGAACTGCTCTCTAACCACGTGTTGGTCAGACTTTTCCTGCAACATGCTGCCTAGTTCTCATCTGCATTTTAAGAGGACTGTTTAAGAAGGGAATTGAGATAAAAGGTAGTTTTATGACATCACTTTTCTGGAGGAATTATAGATGAAACTGGAATATTTAGCATAGAGGAAATTAATAGAGGACAATAGAGGCTGACTTCGATTTCCTAAAATACTGGAAAAGGAAATAAAATTAATCTATGTAGCTGCTAAGAGCAGAAATAGGGTCAATGGCTGACATTTGTGTGTATAGGCAGATTATAGCTCAATATAAAAAAGAAAATTCCCAAATTCTTTATGTTTGGCCAGAAATAAACAAATGAATGAGTTCCTCATCACTGTACATGTTCAAGTCAAAGCTATAGTTTCATCTCTGAGGCAGGTGATAGATGATTCCTGCATTGAGTAGCAGGGTGAACATGTAACCTTGCAGATCCTAGGATGCTATTAATCCACAAAGGAAATATTCGGCACTATTGAAAAATTAGCTCTGTTTTGAGTACTATAAGTTACAAAAAAGTAATAAAACGTCAAATGACATAATGGCCCAAATACACATTTTAAAACTAATTCACATAGGGAGTAGCACATGTAAATAGATTTATTTTGTTTTTTCAAATACATATTTTAGACCATGTAAATCATTCTAAAGTCCTCTAGGGAATCTATGGGTGGATTTTAAAGAGCTTCTGACCCTCTTGGAATTCTATTTATAGAGTATTTGTGCTTCTTCAGGGAAGGAGGTCAACAGTTTTCAGCAGAATCTCAGAGGGGTCTCTGATCTGCAAGTAATTATGAATTTGAATTCTAATCTCTTTAAAGATGAAGAGACAGTTTCAGATGACAAAATGACTTGCTTAAATTCCCACAGTGGTTGCTGGCTGAGCTGGGACACAAACTGTGGCCCTTAACTCCTACTGGGGACTCTTTACCTGGGTCACTAGGACCTCATCTTCCACTGTTACTGATTTTTTAGAAAGTTAGAATCTGAGGAAATGATGGTGACTCAGGATCACGAGGCTGTTTTCATTATCAGAGGATTTTACATCGCAGGTAGATTTTGGTATAACTTTTCAATCTTTTTATTGTTGTTGTCATTATTTTCAACAGAATTTGGAGTCAGAAAGATAATAGAATTTAACTTGGCCCAGGAACACTCCCAGAATAAAACCAAGTTAGAACTAGCATATAGATCAGTTTCCAAACCTGGGACTGAACTCTGGGAAACACAGAAAAAAATATTGTCTCATCTGTAGAGATAAGACATAGTCATCAAGCAGTATATGTTAAATATAATAAAGTCCCTACTGTGTGCTAAGCATGAAAGAGAAATAGCTACAAATCAGATGGGAATGTTGGCCAAAAGGTGATGGTGTGCATATAATGAGGCTAAGTCAGTGAAGAAGTGCTATGGATCAGTAAAACAAATGATGCATTAGGAAAATTCTAATAAGGAAGAGAAGAGCTCCAAGTCGATGGATAGTAATTTGGACAGTCATTTATTGAGCAATATTAGATTATGGGAAACAGCAAACCTGGTGCCTATTGCAAAAACTATTTGCAAAATAGATTTAACAGGCATTGGTTTTCTGAAATCCTGCTATATACAAAGGAGTGATTTCAGTGGCCTTAGAAAGATGGCTTGCTAATGGTTCCTTGAGTATTGACACCCTAAGGTTTATCACAAAAATAATGCTAGGAATATAATTTATATATAATTATATGTGTAGTTATAATTATATATTTATAATTTGATGACTCAATATAATTTAATCTATAATATAAAACAGAAAGGCCCCTCAGTAAAGGTCCACCATCTCTCAGATTTCAGGTTTCTCAAAATGCTTTTATATTTATTGTAATTGTTCAATCCTCTTGTCATTCATTTACAATAAAGAACTATACATTAATACCCTGAGAGTCACAGACAACAAGGGACATATAGATTTTACTTCAAAACTAAAAGCATATTATTTCCTGAACTCACCATAAATGTGTCCCTTTCTATTTTATTTGATGTAAATTATATGTAGACAGCACAGTTGATCTCTATTCTAATATGATGACTGGCCAATTAACATAAGCTGCAAATCAACACATGATCATTTAACTCCCCATTACTTAAGGAATCATTTCTTTGCAGAAGAATAAACATGCAATATGATTTTCTCTTCATCATCCATGGAAATAGGGACAACATGTTTATGTGATATTCATAAGTATGTTTTGTATATTTTTACCTATCATATATTTTACCAAAGCTGTTACCCAATAGCAAAGCTGAGATAAAAGGTTTAGCAGTAAATACTAAGAAGGTAGAGAAGAAGGTACTATTACATATTAATGTTAGAAATATGAATTCAAACAACATCTTTGGAAAGTAATATGGTATCACTTATCAAAATGTAAAGAGCCCATATCTTTATCATCTCTCTCTCTCTTTTTAAAAATGTCGCAAGGATTCTGCTGCTTGGCCTAGGATGAGAATCACTTTAATAGACTGATTGCTGCTTTGGCCCTCCACAGTCAAGTGCCCCTCTAGTACCCATTTTTCTTCTGAAGCTAATGCATTCCCCATGAATTTAGAAGTAGAGTTAAATTTTTAAGCCTACACATAATGGAGCTCAACAATGTTTAGGCAATTTCACTTTGGAAAGAGACAGAACGGCTCCCTCGCCTGCAAGACTTGACTACAATTGATTGAACACAATAGCATATCTAAAATAAAGAATGCATCGATCAGCAGGAGTCAGTGGTTAGCCTTGAAAGCATTAAAAATAAAATAACAAAAGGAGAGTTGCATTTACAGCCACAGCAGCAAATGTTGTATGTGTTTCTTTTACCATGTCCAGAGAAGAACATCCTGTGCTGGCATTTTAAAGGCTCTGTCCTCCGGGCAGGGTACTTCCCTACTGAAGCAATGGTTACCACAGGCTACCATGGACTGATGCCAGTGTAGGCCCCAGTCACATAATTCAATCACCCAGCTCTGACTCTGAGCTCACCAAGGAAAACCTCTGACAGTAACAGAGCTAGCTTATAAGGAGAGAAGGCTCTGACTAGAATAATATTGTCTTCACCTGACAGTAGTTATTTTGAATTGATAAATTAACATTCTGATTTTATATGTCAGTTTTTAAAGTTATATTTTATTTTTAATTAACACAGCAAAATGTATTATTTATTTTAATAATAAACCTTAGTACTAAATTTTATTTTTTATGAATTTTAATATAAATATGGAGTACAGAGTGATATTTTGATACATACAAATATTTTGAAATGATCACATCAGAGTAGTTAGTATATCCATTACCTCAAATATTTATCAACTATTTATTTGTGGTAAAAACATGTAAAATCCTGTCTTTTAGCTGTCTTGAAATATACTCTGTATTATTATCAATTGTAGTAAACTTGCTGGGCAATAGAACACCAGCTTGCTTACTAGGAGAGAAAGCACTGACTAGGCTAGTCTTATTTTCACCTAGCCATCATATTTCTTTGTTTTGAATTAATAAATTTGCATTCTAGTTATATATGTCAGTCCTGATATGCTTTTTATTGAGTACAAATATTACAACTTCAACTGACTCTGAGTCATCATCAAGGAGATAATTTGTGAACATGCCCAGTGGAGGCTGAATCTGGCCAGCAGCTAAAGTGGGAACTTGCAGGGACCTCTGGAGGTGGGGAACTGATGCTACTTTAGTTTAAGACTTACTATAAAACTACAGTAATCAAGACAGTGAGTGGTGAAAAAACAGACAAAGAGAACAATGGAACAGCCTAGAGAGTCCAGAAACTGACCCGTGTAAATGTAGTCAACTAACCTTTGACAAAGGAGAAAAGGGAATGCAATGGAAGACAGTCTTTCCAACAAATGGTAACTTGAAGAACTGGATATACACATGCAAAAAAATATAATAATCTAGATTCAGACACTACACTCTCCTCAAAAAAAAAAAAAAATTGATCTAGACCTCAGTGTAAAACATACATTTATGATACTCCTAGAAAACAACATAGGAGAATACCCGGATAGCCTTAAATTTGGGGATGGCTTTTTAGGTTCAACACCAAAGACATAATCCACGAAAGAAAAAAAAAACTGGTAAGCTATTCTTCATTAAAATTAAAACATCTGCTCTGTGAAAAGCAATGTAAAGAAGGAGAATACAAGCCATAGACTGAGAGAAAATGTTTTTATAAGACACACCTGATAAAAGAGCTACTATCCAAAACATACAAAGGACTCTTAAAACTCAACAGTAAGAAAACAAACAATCCAATTAAAAATGGGAAAAAAAAGGTCTGAACAGCCAAGGAGATACATAGATGGCAAGTAAGCATATGAAAATATGTTCAACATCATCTTTCATTAAGAACCGCAAATTAAAACAATGAGATACCACTGCACACCTATGAGAATGGCTGAAATCCAAAACACTGACAACACCTGACAAAACACTGAGAAATGCTGGCAAAGACTCGGAGCAACAGGAATGAGAAATGGTCCAGCCACTTTGGGAGAGAGTTTGGCAATTTCTTACAAAACTAAACATACTATACAATCCAGAAATCACTTCTTTGTATTTACCCAAATGAATAGAAAATTGATGTCCACACAAAAACCTGCACATAGATATGTATAGCAGCTTTGTTAATAATTGCAAAACCTTGAAAGACAGAATCAATAGTATTTGCTGGAAAACTGGATATGGATTATAAGAAAAAGAGGAGAGTCAAGTATGTCACCAAAGTTTTTGGCCAAGGTAACTGAAAAAATGGAATCATCATTAACTAAGATGGGGAAGATTTAGATAAAGAAAGCTTTATGTAGAAGATCTGGGTTCAGTCTGATGGCAAACATAGTAAATTTGATATTTACAATGTATACCCAAATTAATGTACGGTTATTATGTGTCTGAAATTCAGGAGAGAATCCTGAGCTCAGGTATTAATGTGGAAATCATCATTATTTAGACAATATTTCAAACCATTCAACAGTTGAAGATCACTGAGAAAGGGAACAAGTAAAGAAGAAAACATGTTCAAAAGCTGAGCCCTGGAGTACTCCAACATTAAGAGTGAAAAGAGAACAGGATGACACAGAAAAGAAGACTGTCCAGGAGCATTTTACGAATAGGAGAAAACCCTGGAGTGTAGAAGCATGCAAATGAATAAATAAAGAGTATACTTACAGGTGATATGACCTTACTGTGTCAAAACCTGCTGAGATGCCAAATAAAATGATGACTGAAAATAGGCCCTTGGATTTAACAATAATCAAGTCCTTTGTGACCTAGACAAAAGCAGTGTTGGTGGAGTGATAGGGTGTGAAAGCCCAGCTGGAAGGAGGTTAAAGAATGAAAAGAGAAGAGATGAAAGCAGTGAATGTACCCAACTATTCAAAGGAGTTTTGCTGCAAGAGAGAGCTAAGAAATACTGTATTAGCTGTAGGAACAGTGAGGTCAAATAGAATTTTTTTTCTATTTTATTGAGGTATATTTGAAGTACAATAAACTGCACATATTCAAGGTGTACAATTGTATCAGTTTTGACAGATGATAGCATCTGTGACACCATTACTACAATCAAGATAACAAACATTTCCATCCATAGAGGAATTTTTTAACCTAGGAAACAATAGAGGATACTTGTGTGCTGATGGGTGTGATCCCATAGGGAGGAGGAAAATTATGACATAGAAACCAGATGGAAGAATTTCTAGAGCAATGTTTCAGAATACAGGTGGGGATAGCTATACTGCACAATTGAAGGAGTTGCTGTTAGAGAAAAGCACAAAACGTTCACCTATAATAGCAGGCAGAAAGTCAGGCTATGAAAAGGAACAGATATGGTAGGCGGGAAGACCTCATGGTAGGAGTCTGTGAAAGTTCTCTTCTCATGGCTTTGGTTTTCTCAAAGTAGGAAGCAAGTTCGTTAGATAAGAGTGAGAAAGAGGAGGATGTGTTGGAGGTTTGCAGAGAAAGGATACACTGTAACAATGTCTAAGAGAGTAGAAGACAGAAGGAACTCAGGAAATGTAGTGAGCTTCTCAGGAAGTACTAAGTGCCCACCAGAGGTTCTGTAGTCATGAGTTCAAAATAAGACCAGTCAATAAAGCTGTGTCCATTTACATAAGAGAAGGTGAGGAGTAGGCCAACACTACGTCTCACCACTTGTAAAACCTTGCTCATTTGTGTTTCATTCTGTCTTGACAATGTTTTGTGTTTTTCAAAGTGTTTTTATAAACATTTTTCTCATATCCATGACATCTCCAGGAAAATAAGGCAGGAATGACTCTCAGACAAGAATGTCTGAATTTTAAAGAATGGCAAGGATGGGGACAATGTTTAATCTGAAAGAACTGATTAATTTTAAGCATTCTAAACCCTAAGTTGGAACAATTCTGGGCAAAACCACTTCATTGGAATCATGCAAATTCTGTCATCTCTTTTTTAAAAGTCAATTTTTGCTCAGACCATGACATACTGAAAGATTGCAAATTTTTAAAATTAATAAAGATTACCAAAAATTTCCGGCAAGTTCATTTTCCCCTGGCAACGTATTACCATTGGAAGAATTTAATGAAAGCCCACTGTTAGAGATTGAATTGTGTGCCCCAAAAAGATGTTGAATTCATAGCCCTCAGTATCTGTAAATGTGACTTTATTTGAAAATAGAGTCTTAACAGTTCCTCAAGTTACAGTGAGGTCATTAGATTGGGCTGTAATCCAAAATGATTGTGAAATGGGAGGAGTTTTTCCTTATCCTCCATGCAGTGGGGGATGCAGTGGGGGTGTGGCTTGCTTCTTCTGGTGTCCCCGCTGCTCAAACCTCTATGGGGAGCATGCAGACCAGCAAGTTGTGGGGCTCCCCGGCAGGGTCTAGGGTTGAGTGTTTACAGCTCCTGAAGCCCTAGTGGGTGCGTATTACAGTGTGCTTTTTTAGTTTTGCTGTCTGCAGGTGGCTTGTGTTAATCAGCTCAATTAGGCCCCATGCCTTATGGCACAGACAGAGCTTCTATATCCCGGGGTTCTTGCCATAGTGTACCAAAAAAAAATTGGATCACATGTGGGCTTGGAGAATGGGTTTAAGGTTTTATTGAGTGGTGGAGGTAGCTCTCAGCAGATGGATGGGGAGCCAGAAGGGGGATGGAGTGGGAAGGTGGTCTTCTCCTGGAGTCAAGTCACTCAGTGGCTGGGCTCTCCTCTGACCACCCTCAGCCAAATTCCCCTCGGTGTCCAAATCATCGATGTCCTGACAGCATCTGTTGGTGCTTGTCTGTGCGTTCTTTTGCTCCTCTGCTCCTATCAACGTCTAGCTGCTTGTATGTATGCCTCCTAGGGTCTTGGGATTTTTACAGGCACAAGATGAGGGGTGTGGCAGGCAAGAGTGGTCTTGGAAAATGCAACATTGGGGCTTGAAAGCAGGAGTGCCTGTCCTCACTTAAGTCCCTGGGCACAGACCCAGTGGTGGAGTCCTTGCTGGGGACACTGCCCTTCTCTACCCAGCACTTCCCTGCCCCAGTCCTGTATTAATTGTATCCTTATAAAAGGGAGAAATTTGAACACAGAGACAGTTGTGTACAGAAGGAAAATGATGTGAAAACACACAGAGAACACCATCTATAAGCCGAGGAACATCTGAGGCTACTAGACACTAGGAGAAAGGCATGGCACAGACTCTCCTTCAGCCCTCAGAGAAAACAAACTCTGAGGACGCCTTTGTCTCAGGCTTCTGGTCTCCAAAACTGTGAGAAAATACATTTCTGTTGCTTCAACCACCCAGTTGTGGTGATGGCACATTGTGATGGCAACCCTAGCAAACTAATACATCCATAGCGTTGAATTTGTATGGGAAATCTCCATCCTCACCACTACCATTGTGATACACCCTTAGTTGGATTTAAAACACAGTCACTGAGTTTCTCCTGCTGCCAATGAAACAACCAGTTTCTTGGAAGCACCTGCTAGCAGACTATATCAAATCTTCCTTTCCTTTATGTAGTCATCTACCAACCTCATGATCATATCAAATTCTTTGGAGATTATAGCACCTCTCTAAATTTCTTTATACCAGTACTCCTAAAATCATTCTTGAAGACTTCAGTCTCCACCAAGGTGACCCACTCCCTCTCCTGTCACTATAAAGCTTCCTTACCTAGACTCCCACAACTTTCCCCTTCTCCTGTGGTACTCATCTGACAAAACTACAATTGTGATAAAAATCCACCTCTCTGTAATGATAGAATGCCTGAAGCCCAATGGAGAAGCACAACTGACAAAAGCCTAAAACTATGCTGACTGATGTCACATAAAATTTTTGACCACTATTTTTAAATGGGCTTCAACGTTTCCCGAAAAATCTACTCTATTTCCCTCTTTAAATCATTCTTAAATTTTCTCAGAATGCTATTCACTCCTCAAATCTTCAACATCCCCATACCTTCCTCAAACTCAGCTGATTTTACATAGTAGAGCAAAACAATCATTAAAGAAATGACATCAGCCTGGCCAAATCTACCAATATATTTGAATCTGTCCTATATTATATCTGCCTTATCTTCTAAGATTCAACCTTCATTTTTTTCCACCCCTCATTATTTTTTTTTTTTACAATATCTCTTCCCCTTTCAAAGAATACTCCTAAAATTGTAGCCACTCTCTTTTGCATTGTCAATTTCTTCCATTCTGCTAAAATATTTCTAACGCCACAAAAACATATTTTAAGATCTCCCATTTCAGGAAACCCTCTTGACTCTTATGTTCCTCTCCAGACACTGTTCCCTGCCCCTTCTCCCTTTCATAGCAAACCTCCTTATAGTGTACTAAATAGATTGTCACTTTGAAACCTTTTCTTAACCCAACCCAGTTAGACTTCTATGCCTATTACCCCATTAAAATAGTTCTTGTTAAATTTTCCAACACAATGCATCTAAGGAAATCCACTGGTCAGTTTCACATCCATTTCTCGGCAGTTACATCACAATTGAACAATTCTCTTTCTTGAAACACTAACTTTAAGATGACCAAACAATCCTGTTTATCCACCTACATCATTGGCTACACATTCTGTCTTTTCTCCTAATTTTAATCATTCTTTTTTGTTTTCTGTTTTTTGTTTGTTTGTTTGTTTGTTTGTTTGTGATGGAGTCTCGCTCTGTCACCCAGGCTGGAGTGCAGTGGTGTGATCTGGGCTCACTGCAAGCTCCGCCTCCCGGGTTTATGCCATTCTCCTGCCTCAGCTTCCCGAGTAGCTGGGACTATAGGCACTGCCACTACTCCTGGCTATTTTTTTTTTTTTTTTTGTATTTTTTAGTAGAGACGGTTTCACCGTGTTAGCCAGGATGGTCTCCATCTCCTGACCTCCTGATCACCCGCCTCGGCTTCCCAAAGTGCTGGGATTACAGCCATGAGCCACCGCTCCTGGCCTGATAATTTTAATCATTCTTACTCTTTCATGTCAAACATTCCCAGGGCTTGGTTACTGGATGTATTATCTATTTACACTAACCCCCTATGTGATCTGATCCAGTATCATTGCTTTAAATATAATTTATAATTTTTCCAGCTTTTTTGAGGCATAATTTGCATTGTCCTGATGATTAGTGATGCTGAGTACCTTTTCAGATACCTGTTAGCCATTTTGTATGTCTTCTCTGAAAAACATTTGCTCATTTTTCAATGAGGTTATTTGGTTGTTTTTGCTATTGAGTTGTATGGGTTTCTTCCTTATTTTAGATGTTAACTCCTTATTAGATATATAGTTTGAAAATATTTTTTCCATTTTGTAGGTTGCCTTTTCATTTTGTTGATTATTTTCTTTGCTCTGCAGAAGCTTTTTAGTTTGATGTAATCCTATTTATTTAATGTGTGTTTTTGTTGCCTTTGCTTTCAGTGTTGAATCCAAAAAAAAAAAAAAAAAGTCATTGCCAAGGCCAATGTCAAGGAGATCTTTTCCTCTGTAGTTTTCTATAAATTTTACTGTTCTAGGTCTTACACTTGAGTCTTTCATCCATTTCAAAGTAATTTTTATACAAGGTATAAGATAAGGGTTCAGTCTCATTCTTTTGCAGGTGAATATCCGGTTTTCCCAAGATCATTTATTGACAAAACTATCCTTTCCCCATTGTGTATTCTTGGTGCCCTTGTCAAATATTAGTTGACCATGTATACATGGGTTTTTTTCTGCGCTCTTTATTCTCTTCTATTTGTCTATGTGTCTGTTTTCATGCCAGCACCATAGTGTTTTCTTTAGCTTTGTAATGTATGTTGAAATAGGAAGTGTAATGCCTCAAGTTTTGTTCTTCTTTCTCAAGTTTGCTTTGACTATTCACGGTCATTTGTGGTTCCAAGCAAATTTTAGGATTGTATTTTCTATTTCTGTAAAAATTGTCATTGGAATTTTGATAGAGTCTGATTGAATCTCTAGATAACTTTGGGTAGTATGAACATTTTAACAATTTTAATTCTTCCAATCCTTGACCATGGCATATCTTTCCATTTATTTGTGCTTTTTTCGATTTTTTAAATCAATTTGTCTTATAGTTTTCAATGTACAGATATTGTACTTCCTTGAATAAATTTATTCCCAAGTATTTTATTTTATATATTACTGTTAGAGATTGTTTTCTTAATTTGTTTTTCAGATAGTTTGCTATTAGTAAATAGAAATACAACTAATTTTTATATGTTGATTTTGTACCTGCAACTTTGCCAAATTCATTTATTAGTTCTAGCAATTTTTTGGTGGAGTCTTTAGAATTTTTTATATATAAGATCATGTTGTCTGCAAACAAGGGTAATTGAACTTCTTCCTTTCCAATCTGTGTGACTTGTATTGCTTTTTCTTGCCTACTTGCTCTATCTAGGACTTCCAATACTATGTTGAATAGAAGAGGTGACAGTGGGAACCCTTGTCTTGTTCCTGGTCTTCCATTGAGTATGATGTTAGCTTTGGGGTTGTCATACATACATGGCCTTTATTAGGTTGAGGTATACTCCTTTTATACCTAATTTGTTAAGTGGTTTTGTCATCCATTTCTTATGAAATGATGTTGAATTTTGTCAAATACTTTTTCTGCACCTATTGAGGTGATCATATGATTTTTATTCTGTATTCAGTTAATGTGGTGTAGCACACTTACTGATTTGTATATGTTGAGCCATCTTTGCATCCCAGGCATAAATCCCACTTGACCATAATGTGTGATCCTTTTAATGTGCTATTGAATTTGATTTACTAGTATTTAGGTAAGGATTTTGCATCTATGTTCATCAGGGATACTGGTTTGTAAGTTTCTTGTGACATCCTTTTGTGGCTTTGGTATAAGGTTAATGTTGGCCTCTTAAAATGAATTTAGAAGTGTTCCCTCATCTTCAGTATTTTGAAAGACTTTGTTAAAGTTTGGTATTCGTTCTTTAAATGTTTGGTAGAATTCAGCCGTGAAGCCATCATGTCCTGGGCTTTTCTTTGAAGGCAGACTTTTTATTACTGACTCAATTGCCTTACTTGTTATTGATCTGTTCAGATTTTCTATTTCTTTATGATTCAGTCTTGGTGGGCTTCTAGAAATTTATCAATTTCTTCTAGTTAAGCAATTATATGCCAACTTGGTTTTTTCTTTTTACTTAATGTAGGCATTTATTGCTATAAATTTCTCTTTTAAAACTGCTTTTTCTGCATCCCATTAGTTTGGCATATTGTGTTTTCATTTCTGTTTGTCCCAAGATACACTTTTATTTCTTTTTTGATTTCTTCTTTAATCCACTGGTTGTTAAGGAATGTGTTGTTTAATTTCCACATATTTGTGAATTTCCAAAATTCCTCCTGCTATTGATTTCTAGTTTCATACCACTGGGATCAGAAAAGATACTTGATATCATTTCAATATTTTAAACTTTGTTGAGACTCATTTTGTGACCCAATATATGATCTATCCTGGAGAATGTTCTATGTGCACTTGAGAAGAGTATATATTCTGCTATTATTAGATGGAATGCTTTCTATATATCTGTTAGATCCTTTTGATTGACAACGTGATTCAAATCTGCTATTTCAATATTTATTTTCTCTCTGGATTATCTTGTTAAAAATGGGGTATAAAAGTCCCATACTATATTGTATTGCTGTCTATTTTCTCCGTCAGTTTTGTTAATATTTGTTTTATATATTTCAGTGCTCTAATGTTGGGAACTTACATATCTACAATTGTTATATAGACTCCTGATTAAATCACCCCTTTCCTTTATTGTTGTATAGTAATCATTTTCTCTTGTGACAGATTTTGCCTGAAAGCCTATGTTGTATGATGAAAGTATAGCTACTTCTGCTGTCTTTTTCACGTTTGCATGGAATATCTTTTTTATCCCTTTACATTCAGCCTATGTGTATCCATAGGTTAACGTGAGTTTCTTGTAAGCAGTACATTCTTAGATCTTGTTTTTTAATCTATTCTGCCACTCTGTGTTTTCATTGAAGAATTTAATCCATTTACATTTAAAGTAATTATTGATAGATAACTTGCTGTCGCCTATAACCTATAAAGCAGTGACTTCCAGTTGTATAGCATCAGTCCCAGTCCTTCATCCAGACTCAAATTCGTGTGTTCAGTAGCCAAACTGTATTCTGATAGCTAGATGTCTAATAGGTATCCCAAACTTAGTGTATCCAAAATATGATCTTGATTCTGCCCCCTCTCCAAAAAAAAAATAATAATAGTAATGAACAAACAAAACAAGCGCCTGCCCGTTACTAACCTACTCTTCTCCAAAATTTATCAGGCCCAATATATGTCCTCTTTGCATTTCATACTTCTCTTCCAATTCATGACCAAATTTTGAAGCTTCTACATTCAAAATGATATCCTAAATCTAAAATTTTTCATTAATTCCAGCATTATCACCTGAGTCCAATGCACCACTAATCTCCACCTAGAGAAACTCAATAGCCTTTTAGCTGGTGTTCCACTTTCCTACCCAAAGACAATTCCACAATCTACAGAATAATCTTTTTAAAAGTAAATCAAGTTACATTAATCCCCTGATGAGAACCTTTGATAACTTCTCATTGTCCGAAGAATGAGATTCAAACTCCTTATCATAGATTTTAAGATTCTTTATGATTTGTTCTGTCTCCCGATCTTATGTCCTCTCAAATCTCCTCTCACTTGCCTAGCCACATTGATCTTTTACCTGAAGCTCTCTTTCAGTCTCAGTGCCTTGTCCTCTTATATGCTCTTTACCGGGTTTCTCCTCCTCTAAGGGACCCATGTGGCTTCCTTCACCTTATTCAACCAGTCAGGTCTCAGCTCAAGTGTTACCATTTCAGAGAGGCTTCCCTTGACCATTCCATCTAAAACATCCTGTGCTTCTTTCCCTTACTCCCTATCCCCTTATTATGATCTGTTTCATTTTTTCCCTTTCTTCAGAGCATTTGTCACTCTCCGTTGCTATATTTATTATGTTTATGTTATTATACTTATTTGGGGACTCGTGGCATGTGTGCACACCCCTACCCTGAATGTTTGCACCATGAAATCAGAGCCAATATATTGTTTTATTCGGTGACCAATCAGCAGAGGCTAGAATAATACCTGAACCCCGTAGATGCTCAAGGTATTTTAATTGAACTAAGAACTGACTTCAGTCTCACTTCCATTAAAGCTATCCCTGATTCAGAGTAGGAATAATTTTCAACCTGGTAAAACCTTTTTCAGATGAGGGAACTTTTGCCCAATCAATGTAGGTCATAGTAAAATTGCATTTGCAAAAATTATAACAGTGAGAGAATAATGACCGTGAAAGAGATCTGACTTAACTGACTCCATTTTGCTTCTAGCCTGCAAGCTATCCTTGTTTATTATTGGACATAGGCCAAACTAACTTTGAGAGGATCTTATGTTATAGACTGATTTGAAACAATGATGGTAATAGTCCTTTCCTAAAATAAACTCCTTCTTAGCTGGGTAACAGACTGCCTTTGCAGGGCTAACAAATTAACCACAAGATTATAAATTATGCTTTAAGAGTCATGCAGTTAGGGGACACAGGGTTATAAACCTTCCCAATTGCTCTTAAGGATAGCATCACAATTGTCAAACCTAAGTTTGGTGCTCAATATATTTTTCAGATCCTGCATTTGATGGATTGGCTGGTGCTACCCAGATCAATAAACTGGCTCATCTGGTCTTGTGGTCTTCCAACCTAAGAACTGACTCAGTGCAAGAGGACAGCTTCAACTCCTTATGATTTCATCCCAACCTTACCAATCAGCACTCCTTACTACCTGGCCCCCTACCCACAAAATTATCCCTAAAAACTTTATTCTCCAAAATTTTAGCAAGACTGATTTGAATAATAATAAATCTCCAGTCTCCTGTTCAGCTGGCTCCACATGAATTAAATCCTTTATTGCATTTCCTCTACCTTGATAAATTAGCTGTATCTTGGCAGTGGGCAAAATGAGCCCATTGAGTGTTTACAATATTTCGATGATAAATAGAAAAGGGTTAGAGTGTTTTGGTCTAGAGTTAGTTTGTTAATCTTGGTATCCTATACTATTTTAATTTACCAGGCTCTACTTGCATAGCAATTATGATTCTCAAATTTTACCTAGTGGCAAAAAAAGCACAGTAAATCTTAAAAATGGAAATAAGGAATGGTGCTTTCCCTGGTATACAATGTTGTCTGATCACCAAACGCACTTAATTAATCCCATCAGGTCCATGGCTTTTACAAGTAAGTGATGACAATAGAATTGATTAAGTATTTTGATCCCCTAGGTGATTCTCCTGTTACTGAAAATTTTCTTTTATTGAAAGTGTGAATCCTGATGAGTTTATAGTCTCAAAATCTGCTCCATTCTCTCCATATCCTGAGGCTGTTTTCTTCTACTTTCTCTGTGGAAGGCCTCCACTCAGCTTTTTTCTCATTACTCAGCTTGCTGGCCGCCAGAAACTTTCTTGAATGAGGAGATTGTTCTGCTTTTCATCCTCTGCTTGACCTGAGGACATGCAGTTTACACTCTGAGCTTTGCAACTGTGTTGCTCTGACCCTGCTTTTCCGTCAGATTTACCGTTGTTCACTTAAGCATTCTTGTTCACAGGCAGTTTTACTCTCTAACCATCCTTTTAAATAATAGCAATTTATTGTATCTCCAGGGGGCTTGCTGACCTACTTTCTTCTTTGATTTGCTGCCCTACAGTTGGTCTGTTTTAGTTGTCTTCCACATGTAAAATCACAGCCTCTCTTCTTTTTACATAGATTTTAACAAACTCCATAGATAAGCTAATACCATTTCTTTCATTCTTCCTATTTACAAAATTTTCTGAAGAATACTTAAAGCAAAGGAGCAATGTATTGCTCAACTTTTATAAGCAGTAGCAATTTCATACAGATTACATGAAGGAGAAAAAATATTAACCAAAATTCTTGCTTAAAATGATAACTTTTTGTTATTTCCACTCGATTCAAATTTAATAACTGGGGAAAAAAGTGTTTAATTTACTTAGTTTCTCAACACAAGTATCACTAACTTGAGTTTTTTTTTTTTTTTTTTTAAATAACAAAATCAGAACCTCCCCCAAACCTTTAGACATTATAAATGAATTACTTTAAGATCATGGCTTGGCCTGAAGTGGGGCTCACACCTGTAATCCCAGTAATTTGGGAGGCCAAGGTAGGTGGATTGCTTGAGCCCAGGAGTTTGAGACCAGCCTGGGGAACATGGTGAAACTCCGTCTGTACAGAAAAATAAATTAGCCAGGCATGGTGGTGTGCACCTGTAGTCCCAGCTGCTTGAGAGGCTGAGGCGAGAAGATCACTTGAGCCCAGGAGTGCAGTGAGCTGTAATTGCACACCACTGCACTCCAGTCTAGGCAACATAGCAAGACCATGCCTCAAAAATAAGAAAATTAATAAAATACCATTACTTCTAAATTTTCAAATGCTCTTCTAGATAGGGAAAACAACCTTACTTTCAGCATACATATATTACATTACATTTACAAAAACATAATCATCTTTGTATTACAAAATTTTAAAAATATTGATAAAATTGACATATTTTCAAAAACTCATATTGAATTTCATTTAAATCCATAATTTGCGAGGAATAATTATTCTGAACTTGTGTCCGTGACCTATCACACTGCATATGATTTGTAATCATTTCAATTTTTTTCCCAAACTAATTGTCCAGCTAGTCATCTTTATTTGGATATTATTCTTTTATTTCTTCCTCAAATGATAGAAACTACTCTGGGGAAAAAATAGAATTGATAAGATAACCAATCACATGATTAGGGGAAATGAGATCATTGAGAACGTGCAGCACTGTTATTTCTGGTTTGATACTCTAACTAGAAATAGTCTACAACTTCACTAACATGAGGGAACAGAGCATCTCACAAAAGTTACTAGAAGGACCCTTTGACTAGGGCTTCATACAAAAGTGGCCATAAATTAGGTCTTTGATGCTATCTCCAGGTGAGTTCATATATACAACAACAGACATATTTATTGACAATATTTTTTACATGTCTCTCATAAAACTTCACACATACACCCAATTACTGGACTACTTTAGATTGTACCATAAATCATTTTTATATATTATAATTAATTCTTAGTAGCTCAATTATATCATATTATAATTTCTAAATGAAAATATTCATAATTCCATAATTTTTACAATCCTATTTTGTCATTCCTTCATTTACTAATGCAGGGAACCTCAAAAAAGGAGAGTGGCGAGAAACCTCCTTTGGCTTTACTAGGGAGGCCTTCATACAGATCACAGACACTGAAGGAGCGCAGCCTGTTTTCCTGCGCTATTCTCTTCCAGTCTCCTCCCCACCCCATTACTGGCCCAGAGAGTAGCCTTCCTTTCAGCAGTAACAGGGCTATGAGAAAGTGCTTTTCTCAGCACAGAAGCATGACTTTTTCGGGTGGAAAGAACTTTAAAAGGTAGTCCTGAATTTAAAAGGCAGTCCAACTGGCTCCCAGCACACATACATGCACACGTACACACACCAACACTGTATTACAGATGTGAAAACCAAGGCCTGTTTTCTGAAGTCACAGAGCAAGAAGCAGTTACTCAATCTAGAACACAGGTTGTCAGCCTTTTATTCCATATTCTCTGCATCAGAAAGCAACACAGAAAGCAAATAAACTGCTGCTTCCTGGGAGTCCCAGCAGAGTTCCCTTTCATGCTTTATCCGCCCAACCATGACCTGATGCAGTAAAAAGAAATTACGAGTAGGAGGTAAAATGTATTTCATGGTACTCAGAAGCTGGACTCTTGAGAAAGATTCTCTTATGGATATTTGGTGACATTGAAATGGACTGTTAGTATAATGATTTAGGCATATTAAGGATTCAGCTCCTATAAACTGGCCTAAAAGCACAAACACCATTGGTAGCATTGTTTCCATGTATTCTCAGATCCAAACTCCTTTTTGGAACACAATTCTTTTCTACAATTGGAGGCTGCCTGCTCTGGAAATTCACCAATGGTACTACCAGAACATAATTTGAAGTAAGCAGAAATAAGGGGTATACTTTTCTAAGTTTCTAAGGAAGACTTGTTTATTTCTCACCAAGTAACATTATCCCCTAGATATTCCTAATTTGTACTTTACGATGGATATTTACTGTTTAGTTCTTTCAGCAGTGCTCTCCACCTTCCCTTTCTTATAGTGATTGACTTTCCCCATTCCCCTTCCTTCAGGAACCACTCTCCTCATGACCCCAAACATGAGAAAACAATCAGCCCTGCCTGCTTCTTATGTAACCTTGTCCTCTGACCATTGGGACAATCACGATCCTTCCTCCATGATCTTGCTGTCTAGAACCAAGTCATCATTACAGCGTTTTTGAATTGTAAATGGTATAAGATATTGTTTGCTCTTGATGACAGTATTTCCTACTTAAGGTGGCAGCAGCTGGTGTGGAGGCTGAAGTAGACAGGCAAACAAAGGGAACAAAGGGAATGGGAAAGAGGCAGCCTTTACTTCCTGAGGTTCAGCTGCCTCCTTCCTTTCCTGGAAGTTGGTTTTCCCTTAATAATGGAAGTGACCAAGTAATCTTTCAATAAATTTCCCTTTTGCCTAAGCCAATTGTACTTGATTTTTGACATGTCCAAGTGTCCTAACTTTTGCACTCTCCCTTTTTTTTTTTTTTTTTAAGATGGAGTCTCATTCTGTTGCTAGTGGGGAGTGCAGTGGCGAGATCTCGGCTCACTGCAACCTCCACCTCCCAGGTTCAAGTGATTCTCCTACCTCAGGCTCCCGAGTAGCTGGGACTACAGGCACGCACCACCACGCTCAGCTAATTTTTGTATTTTTAGTAGAGACAGGGTTTCATCATGTTGGCCAGGATGGTCTCAATCTCTTGACCTCGTGATCCACCCGCCTCAGCCTCCCAAAGTGCTGGGACTACAGAGGTGAGCCACTATGCCCAGCCTCTCCCTGTCTTACATCTTCCCTGGAATTTCCTTTTGAGCTGGAAGACAGGAAAGGGGAAATGAAAGGCCGCTGAAGTACTTTTTTCTTCTGTACCCTTACCTCTGAATGACACTTATGATGAAATGAGAAAAAGAGATGGGAAATGTTTCATTGTATCTCAGGAGTATCTTTGAAGTTACATCTAAACATTAGACTTGGTACAGCAACTGAGGTAATAAAGAAAGTTTGGGACCTTTTTTAAGTCACTAATTGTCTCCCTGTGGACAAGGCACCCTTTGAGGAATATATATCATAGACTTGCAGGTCAGAGGTCAAAATCTTCACAGCTGATTTCATACTTTCCTTGGTTTCTGAGGCGATAATATTAATACTACAAAGCCCTAAGCAATTATGGTCAGCTTTCATTGTGCCACTGTTACTCCTTCAGTAAATTATGGATATGGCTGCATCAGATACTGACATGCATGATAGCACAAGACTTTAAAAGCAATCTCCTAAAGTTTCTAGAAGAACGTAGCAAAGAAAAATTGTTTAAATCATGCAATAAATTAGTCTTTGAGCTTTTTCCTTATCTAACACATTATTTCAGTTTGGCTTTGAAAATGTAAGTAACCAGGATCCATTCCTCTAAAATTCTTGATGCCATACATATTTTTATTGTTATTGTTTATCTGTATTCTTCCACTTGCCTCCTTGCATTATGATCACAGCCAATTCTAGGTAAGAGTGAGGTTTGGTTTAAGCCTGACTTACCTCAGCCTCCCCATGAGACAGCTAACCTGTCTTGTGGGGGCAGGGGGGATAACTTTGGAAATTTCATCCTCTTTCTTTCCTTTGCACCTTCATTCTATATTGTCAATATTTATGATTAGCATTAGCCAACCCAACGTCGATTCCCTTCTGCTTCCCCTATTAGTTTCCTGATCCTAAAGCACTTTTCAATTTTTCAAGGCAAAAATCAAACTGGGAAGTACTACTGCCACTAACTCCAGTCCAAAACTTGAGAAATTGTGGCTGCTGAAGATTAAATGAGTTGCCCATGATCTCTGGGCAAGTCAACATCACAGCTAGCACTGAAACTCAAAGCTCCTGAGTTCGAATCTAGTTTTCCCCCACTCCATGGTATGATTTCTCATTCTGCCAGGATCTTAATTCTTCTAGTCACAAGTTATTACTAATTTGGTGACCTTCCCCATTACCCTGCAATAAAAAATGATAAACATTTTAACAATATTTTTCTGAAGAATACAGATTACTTTCTCATACCTGAGAAGAAAGGTTCAAGTAATGGCAACTTTAGTTCAGGCATCAAGAAAGACCATGATAATTAGAGATAATGCAAGGCATGGGACTTTGTACTGTACCTTAGACCATAATACTTAGATAGCTTCCTGTTTTCTATTTGTAGGGCTTACTTTGGAATAAAGCAGACGTTTTTCAAAGACAGTACTAATTTCAAGTGTTCTGAAGTACTTTTCCCATACATTATGGAAATGTCCCAGGAATTCCAACATCAGAACTACTTCTTGCACTAAGATTATTACAAAATTACAAATATTCTTAGTTCTGATTTTTTCTAGAAAATATGATCACCAGAAGAATGTAGGGAGACAAATTACATCTGTTGAAGAAGTAGATTATTAGAATCACATTTTTCATTTTTTTCAACAAAATTATTTTAGAAAGCTTGTGGTGATGTCTTAATTATTTTAGATATTTGTTCTTAAGTTAATACTCTTTACATAAATAACTTTAGATTAGTGTGTGTTGAAACAGAACGGCTTGTGCCTTTTTGTTATATATGAAATATCATCATAAGAAACCACATTCATCATATTTGAAGAAAATCCAAAGTTAATGACCATTTTTTCTGTTTCCATTACTCAAGAAATTCCCAAATTAAAATGAGTTTCTGCTTCAAAAATACATGTGGTATAGAGAACTCAATCTATATTTCTACAAATACAAATGCAATAATGTGAGGATTTTTTTTTTCTAGGCTGCTGATATACAAATCTTCCAGAAGGAAAGACCTACATTTGCTGTTTCAATAAACTTGTTCAGGGTGGAGGCCAGGAGTTGGGGGTGTCTGTTATCAATTGGCATCTAGGATATGGAGACAATGGTAGTATTATTACATGTGTGAAAGAAAAGACACACTTTTTCTTTTGGAAGAGAAGAAGAGAGGGACTAAACTGTAGCTGAGCAGTGTCTGGGGGAAGAAAAGAGGAAGAAAAAAGCATCTGTTTGATCACATGGGAGGTAAAAGAGACCTGAAAGAAGAGAGATGTCTCAAGATGATTTTAGAAGAGTTTGCCTTGGAGTATTTGATATGAAACCCTCTCCAGTTTATTCTGTAAAATGATCAGTATATTATAAATTGCTCACATACCCCTGTGTGCAATGATTAATTGAGAGAGCAGGAAGAGAAGAAGTGGAGAAACATAATCTAGGTTTTATGAGAGTCATTCTGCGAAGACTGAAATAGCTACTTAACACATAAAGATACAGAAATGCACAACCAACTGATCCATTTCAAGCCAAATTAAGACAGGCCTTGTTTCTGTAACAAAATACATTCCAAGTTAAATGGGAGGTGCCAGAAACAATTTCTTTAAATCTCATCAGTTTCATGGAAAGACCAAAGGGGTGAACCAATGATTCTTAGTCCCCATCCCAGTAGTAAACTAAGTTTTTATTCCTCTGTCAATTCACTTAGAACTGGTGTGTATGTGGTTGTTGGTGGTGGGGCTAGCAGTGGGAGGATTCTCACTCATTTGTTCTATACAGGAGTGATTCCCAATTGTTATGTTTTCTATAACTTACTTGAAGACACATCAGAAGAGAGAATGTGTGACATGTGAGTGTATGTGTTCAGGAGTGAGTCTGTGTTTTAACCTAGCACATTAGGGCTGGTAGGTAAATATTTCAAGTACATTAATAAGAACTACCACTCGAGGACTAGTTGGTGAACATTTAAAGGACTCTAATGAAAAACCTCCTCCAGAAGAGCAATATTTGTAACTCCAATAAAGACCAGAAAGTTTATTAATTAGCATATAGTATGCTAGAAATCATTTTTCTTTGGAGAAATGAGTGATATCAGAGATATGTCTGTTAACTGGACATATCAAATGGTTACCCTTGTGTTTGCATAAATGGGTTTAAAAGTCTAGTAATAGTGTATGTTCTTTAGAGTACAACCCAGTTTTAGGATTCCAATCTGTTTTGTAGCAGTCCTTGTCACCCGATTCTGACTAAAAGTTTAAATTAATCCTGCCACCAAGAAATTGTCAGCTTTTTCTTGAGCAAGCTTTTCACGGAAGTTAGAAGAACTTGAAAGGACAGAAGGCTGAGTTGCATTGGAATTTCAGAACAACTTACATGACTTTGACAGAAGGAGCTACTTGATAACAAATGTGTGTGGGGGTGGCAAAATTAGGGCAGGAATCAGAGTTTTGTGGAAAGAGAACTATGGCCTTCACTCTCACTGTTGGGAGATAATAAAGGAACAAGCCATGTTAATCCTCTGGAGGAAGGGAATCCCAGTAAAGTGAACTAAAAATATAAAGTCTGAAAGCTGCTTGGCCTATTTAAGAACAAGAAAAAGGACCACTGAAGACAGAAAATAGGAGTGCATTTAAATCCAGGTGTAGATTTGTGAAGGGAGGTCACAGGAGTCGGAGCCACCAGATCATGTAGAGCCTGATTAGCTAAGCTAAGAAGTTTAATCTATTTCTAAGGGCGTTGGAAAGCTGTGTAGGGACTCAGAACACAATACCCCAAAAGTAGGCACCTTAACCAATAAGAAATCCACAGAAGCAAGGTCACTCACCCCTGCCTTTCACCCCTGAAACATGGTCATAAAGAAATTCTCTGACCTTCCCTGCCTGAAAGTAGGGTCATATGATCCTCAATCCAGAGAAGTCCCACCCTATACCCAGAAACCGAAAAGAATCTGAACAAACAAGCCTTGCTAAATTCCCCCAAGTTTTTACCATTGAATTATATCCCTTTTTGTCCAGTTACGTTTCCCCACAACTACCTGCTTCTTTCATCAGCATAAAAACACACAGTTTTCTCCAGAATTTTGGGTTTTCATTTCTGAAGTCTTGTAAAGCTTTGTTTAAATAAATTTATTATGCTTTTGTCTTTTTAATCTGTCTTTCCTTATGGGGTATCAGCTACTACCTTTTTTTTTCTTTTTCTCTTTTTCTCTTTTTAAGAGTTTTTTGGTGTGTGTCTGAGACAGAGTCCTGCTCTGTCACCCAGGCTGGAGTGCAGTGGCGCGATCTTGGCTCACCGTAATCTCCACCTCCTGGATTCAAGTGATTCTCCTGCCTCAGCTTCCTGAGTAGCTAGGACTATAAGCACAGGCCACCACACCCAACTAACTTTCATATTTTTACTAGAGACGGGCCTTTATTATGTTGGCCAGGCTGGTCTCAAACTCCTGACTTCAAGTGATCCTTTTGCCTCGGCCTCCCAAGGTACTAGGATTACAGGCATGAGCCACTGCTCCTGGCCAGCTACTACCCTTTTGATGGGTGAGGAAAATATACTACTTTTTCTTCTTTACAGCCCCATTGGAAGACAACTTATTTATAAATTGAAAACTACCAATATTATGGATTATAGACACTACCACATAAAGAGGCCAGGCCAAGGAAGTGACAGAAGTGATAAAGAAGCCACACTAAAAGACAATAGTGCAAGCTTAATAATAAAAGACAACTGATATTAAACTTAGGGTTTAGGGATACAATAATGAATGGTGGGAACTTTGTAAATGATGATATGGCTACATCTTCTTACTTTCCGAGAGAAGTCAAACATCTAAAATGTCATGTTAAATTCAATGTTTAATGATAGAAGCTAATTTTTAAAAGATTATATAGGATAAGTAAACCATGTCACTCCTTTTTTCTTTTTCTTTTTTTGAGATGGAGTCTTGCTCTATCACCCAGGCTGGAATGCAGTGGCACGATCTTGGCTCACTGCAATCTTTGCCTCTGGGGTTCAAGCAATTCTCCCACCTCAGCCTCCACAGCAGCTGGGACTATAGGTGTGCGCCACCACACCCAGCTGTTTTTGTTTTGTTTTGTTTTGTTTTGTTTTGTTGTATTTTTAGTAGAGATGGGGTTTCACCATGTTGGCCAGGCTGGTCTTGAACTCCTGACCTCATGATCCACCTTCCTCAGCCTCCCAACGTGCTTGGATTACAGGCATGAACAACTGCTCCTGGCCAACATGCCGCTTCTTAAATCAGGCTCATGAACTTCCACGAATGGCCTTTGATCTATACATAGATGCTCCTTGGGTTACAATGGGGATACATTATGATAAACCCATAGTAAGTTGAAATGTCACTAGTCAACAATGCATTTAATATACCTAGCGTACTAAAGATCAGAGCTTAGCCTAGCCTACCTTAATCCATTTATGTCTACTGTTCCATTATTGGAACGCTAAGCATGTGGGAGTTATATATATCCTACTGCTCAAGGTCATCGCAAGGTCTGATTTTTTACACGTCTGCAATTCAAAAAAGTGCAACCTCCAGCATAAACACTTATATTAGCCTACAGTTGGGCAAAATTGTATCACTCTAGACTGCCGGTTGTCTGCCCTCCGGACCATATGGCTGACCCAGAGCTGCAGCTCACTGCCACTGCCCAGCATAGCAAGAGACTATCGTACTTCCTGTCATTAGCCTGGGAAGAGATCACAATTCAAAATTTAAAGTACTTTTTCTACTGAATTCATATAGCTTTCCCACCATGCTAAAGTTGAAAAATTGTCATATTGGGAACCAGTCTGTACTGAATGTTTAACTTTCAGCATGTTTGAAATCTCTCTGATATGGTATGTCTCTGTGTCCCCACCCAAATCTCATCTTGTATCTCCCATAATTCCCATGTGTTGTGGGAGGGACCTGGTAGGAGATGGTTGAATCATGGGGGCGGGTCTTTCCCATGCTATTCTTGTAATAGTACATGGGTCTCTGATGGTTTTAAAAACGGGAGTTTCTCTGCACAAGCTCTTTTTTTGCCTGCCACCATCCACAGAAGATGTGACTTGCTCCTCCTTGCCTTCCACCAAGATTGTGGGGCCTCTCCAGCCATGTGGAACTGTAAGTCCAATAATGACTAGCCTACTAAAGATCATGACTTTCTGTTGTAAATTGCCCAGTCTCTGGTATGTCTTTATCAGCAATGTGAAAATGGACTAATACAATAAATTGGTATGAGTAGAGTGGTGCACTGCTAAACAGGTACCAGAAAATGTGGAAGAGACTTTGGAACTGGGTAACAGGCAGGCATTGGAACAGTTTGAAGGGCTCAGAAAAAGACAGGAAAATGTGGAAAAGTCTGAAACTTCCTAGAGACTTGTTGAATGGCTTTGACCAAAATGCTGAAAGTGATATGTTTAATAATGTCCAGGCTGAGGTGGTCTCAGATGGAAATGAAGAACTTCTTAGAAATTGGAGCAAAGGTGCCTCTTATTATGTTTTAGCAAAGATATTGGTGGCATTTTGCTTTTGCCCTAGAGATTTGTGGAACTTTGACCATGAAAGAGTTGATTTAGGGTATCTGGCAGAAGAAATTTCTAAGCAGCAAAGCATTTAAGAGGTGACTCAGGTGCTGTTTAAGGCATTCAGTTTTATAAGAGTAGCAGAGCATAAACGTTTGGAAAATTTGCAGCCTGATAATGGAATAGAAAAGAAAATCTCATTTTCTGAACAGAAATTCAAACTAGCTGGGGAAATTTGCATACGTGGCGAGGAGCTGAATATTAATCCCCAATACAATGGGGAAAATGTCTCCAGGACATGTCAGAGGTCTTCTCAGCAGCCTTTCCCATCACAGGCCTGGAGCCCTATGAGGAAAAAGTGGTTTTATGGGCCAGGTCCAGAGTTTCCATGCTGTGTGCAGCCTAGGGACATGGTGCCCTGGGTCACAGATACTCCAGCTGTGGCTGAAAGGGGCCAACATAGAGCTCAGGCTGTGACTTCAGAGGGTGCAAGCCTCAAGCCTTGGAAGCTTCATCGTGGTGTTGAGCCTGATAGTGTACAGAAGTCAAGAATTGTGGTTTGGGAACCTCCACTTGGAGCTGTGAGAAGAGGCCCACCATCCTTGAGACCCCAGAATGGTAGATCCACTGACAGCTTGCATTGTGCGCCTGGAAAAGCTGCAGACACTCAATGCCAGCGTGTGAAAGCAGCCAGGAGGGAGGCTGTACCCTGCAAAGCCACAGGGATGGAGCTGCCCAAGACTATGGGAACCTATCTCTTGCATCAGTGTGACCTGGATGTGAGACATGGAGTCAAAGATCACTTTGGAGCTTTAAGATTTGATTATCCTGCTGGATTTTGGACTTGCATTGGGCCTGTAGCACCTTTGTTTTGGCCAATTACTCCCATTTGGAATGGCTGTATTTTCCCAATGCCTGTACCCCCATTGGATCTTGGAAGCATACAACTTCCTTTTTATTTTACAGGCTTATAGGTGGAAGAGACTTGCTGAATGATATGATTTGGCTCTGTGTCCCCACCCAAATCTCATCTTGTATCTCCCATAATTCCCATGTGTTGCGGGAGAGACCCGGTAAGAGATGTTTGAATCATAGGAGCGGGTCTCTCCCATGCTGTTCTAATGATTATGAGTGGGTCTCACAGATGCTATGGTTTTAAAAATGGGAGTTTCTCTGCACGAGTTCTCTTTCTGTCTGCTGCTACCCATGTAGGATGTGGCTTGCTTCTCCTTGCCTTCTACCATGATTCTGAGGCTTCCCCAGCCATGTGGAACTGTAAATCTAATAAACCTCTTTCTTTTGTAGATTGTCTGGTCTCAGGTATGTCTTTATCAGCAGCATGAAAACTGACTAATACACTCTCTTTAGCCCTCCTTCCATGCAGCTTAATTATTCCTACTTTGTAGGTAAAAAATGCAGACTTTCAGACTCATCCCTACATTTTTTAAAATTCTACAATCCAATATGTTTTTATTCAACACGTAATTATTGAGTGTCACTATGTTCTAGGTGCTTAAAATATATGAAAGAACAAGAGACAAAGATCTGTGAACTTTATAAAGCCCTGGGAAGACAGGTGCATTTAAGGGTTAAGTGGAAATGGTGGGAAATAAGAATATCCCAAAGGAGATTGAGGGTGGAAAGGTAAGGGAGAGAAAGAATAATTGGAACAAATAGGTGAGGTATATAGCACTATTGAAGGTAATCAGTGTTACAGAGAAAAGAAAAACAAGCAGGACATGGGGGCATTGGAAGTGCTGATGGTGCCAGGTAGGATGTCCATACACATCCTAACTCCAATCTACTCAGGGTTTTGTAGAACTTCTTTGTATTCTCTCTACTCCCTTCTTCCCTTCAGTTTACAAAACATAACTAAGTATCTTCTATCCTAGAAACAAGCAAACAAACAAAAACACCCATTAACCCTGTGCATTCCTCTTGCTAGTGTATTTACCGTTTTTTTTTGTTGTTGTTGTTGTTTCTTTATTTGTTTGTTTTTTAAAGAAAAACCACTGTCTTTGCAGTTGGCCCCACTTTCTCACCTCCTGTTCACTCATCCACCTATCCAGTGTGATTTATACTCCAATCTCTTTACTGAAATTGTTGATAGATAGACTTTGATTGACTTAACCCAACCAGTGTTTCTTAGATTTTAATATTTCATCATAATTCAGTCTTTGCCACTGTTAAGTATTCACTTTTTCCTGAATATGTGACTTCCCTTGGCTTCTGAGATATAATTCTTCTGGGTGCAGGACAGTCTCCCTGCTACTTTTAATTAATTATCCTCCTCAGTCTCCTTTGTGCTCTGTTTTTCTGCTTTACCTACTTAGATTTAAGTGAAAGTATTTGCTCAAGGTAATTTGTTACTTCTTTAAGGTTGAAGAAAAGTCCTTCACCAATACAGGCACTAAAAACTCAACATGTCCAAAAGTGTTAGCTCATTTATTCTTTTTTAATCCTGGTCTTGGTTAACAGTTTTGATTACTTGTTTCTGGGAAAGGAAGGTAGGACTTATGGACAATTCCACTTGCCCTAGGAAGTAGGTTATCTATTTTTATTCTCAAACTTCAAAGTTTTTATGTTTTTAAGTAATGGTTTATATTCTCATTCAATTGTGAAGACCGTACATGTGTAAATTGAGAGTTTGGTTTCTTTTCTTTTTTTGAAAAAACTTTTTAAAAGTGTTTGTTTGAAACTAGATGTTTTGGAAAACTTACTAGTTATCATCTGAAAGCACTTGACATTCAAAACCTGGAATATTGTCTGACTTTATTCTCAGAGAAATTGCTGGAATGTCATTGCTGGAAGATTGCATCTGGAATGTTTTATTTATTTATCCTAGACTAACTTTTCAAATAAGATGTGGCTTAAATATTAAGCACAGCATTTAAAGAAAATGAACTCATCTAGTCATCAAAGGTTTTAAATGCTCTGTTCAGAAAGTTGTCGCAGAAAGAAATTCTTGTCTGGTTTTTACCTATTATAAACAGAAAATGTCACCTAATTTACTACTTGTTTAAAATGGGGAAAACATTCTTTACCAATTACCTCCCCACAGCCTTATTTTAAGAAAGCATATCAAACTACATAGCTTCATCTCTTTCTGTCTCTCTCTCAGTTTTTCTGTCTATCTTGCTCTCTGTCTCTCTCTGACACACAGACACATACACACACACACACAATTTATAGTTCAAGAGAATTGTTTAACTGTAGTTTGACATAACATCAGGTAATAAAATGAATTTTGGCTTTGGTTCCAAACTGCTGCCCAATCAGAATTAGCATTCATTTGTATACAGAGTATTTTTGTAGGATAGGTTTGTTAGTTCTACATAGATAGGAATGAACAAATCAAATGTAAATCACATACACTGAAGGAAAATGAATCTATTTCTTGAGAGACTAAATATTTATATTTGAAACCATTTGCTTTTGGTTAGGCTTTCAGGTGAAAATCAAATTCACATATATTACTTATGAATATGTGAGCATTAAAAGATAATATAAGCATTTAAACATTGAATATATTTAAATATATTGAAATTGCTTTAAAATATTTGTGCCATTAGAAGATAATGATGAGTACAGAGTAAAACTTATGAGGATTATTTACCTGGAGAACAAAATTATAAAACCTAATTTGTAGAAATTGATATGTACTGTTATTTATCTTATTAGTAACAAAGCATATGACTGAGACAAAATACAGTCAGACTAATTAACAGTGTAGTAATGATCATTATGAATAAAGGAAACTATCCTCTAATTCTCTACCATGTTACCCTTTGAATATTGTTGTTTTAAATAATACTTGTTTTGTGCTGTGTAATGAAAATGAGACTTTAGCTATGGAAATGTCTATACCTGCTTGCATTTATAAAAAGATAAAGAAGTTACGTATGAGACAAAATACACAATCCATAAACAATTATGATTACTGAAGATATACATGAAACATTTAACTCAAAGTTAGAAAAATCTGAAGATTTCCTAGAAAAGGGCTAGCTTTTCCAACTTTGAAATATGCACGTCTAAGCATGCTCATGCTTGGAACAATTTTAGATACCAAATGGATTGTGGTAGCTGGGCCAGTTAAAACCACAAATAAGAATTAATCTCTTCCTTTTACTACACTTTCCAAGCTGCTGCTAAGTAGGGGTGGTCTTTAGGGATATGGCATTCTAGCTACCTACAACTTCAAACGAGAATTTACTACTGATAGTGCTTTCAGGCTTTCAGTGGCAGTATTTAGTTATTCTTGGGTTCAGATAATCCAAACAGCTGGGATCTATTTCAGAATTGTCTGGCTCCAGCTGGACATGCCTTTCAAAAAAAAATTCTTGAACAGAGCTGGATTTCCACTGTAATCACAGGATTTAGTTTACAAAACCAAGAAATAAATGGTGGTCCTACACAGGGCTGGTTTGACCTGGCTGTCTACATAAAAGAAGGTCCAAATTTCTATTTATTCTTTCTCTCTAGCATTTGAGATTATCTGACTCTGTTTAAAAGGCCTAGAGTTCCAGTTCCTATTGGGATTTTTTTATGATAGAGTAAATGAATTTGAACAAGGAATGTTGCATGCACCAGGGAATGATTGTGATTCTTTTAGGCTAAGCATATTTATAGCATGCTTGCTACTAGTAATCCTATTAGCAAATTTGTTTGTATTAATCTTAATTACATTAAACCAAACACATAAGACTAAGGGAAGAACACATTACTAAGAAGTGGAGAAAAAGAAATCGTCAATGTAGTTGGAATACCGATGCAACTTTCCAGGGCAAAACATATCAAGTGATAAGAAAACTGCCAAATCCCCCGTTAGCCTTGCCTCACTGCCAAACTCTTACTAGTCATGGAAGTCACTGACATGTATTCCTTGGCTACAGTCTCATTCTATGACCCCATCACCTTGACTGCTACCCACAAACTCTGATAACCAAGGATAAAAATAAACTCCACATTTAGGGAGGCTTAGATGAGCATCAACAACCTTCTTCCCAAATTTATCCAACAACGGTCACTAGTTTAGTGATGGTTCAGGCTCTTGAAATTTAAGCATTGACTAGATTTTCACAGCAAGAGGTCCAAGAACATGTTACAAGTATTTGCTTTTAATAGCCGAAAGTATTGAGCTCAAAATCTACTGATAGTAAAGTCCCTGAGTAAGAAATGGAGAATTGTCATAAGATTTGCTTGCATCTTCACTGGTTATCCCAGCAAACCACAGAGGGAAAAATTCAAGGCAATTACCTAAGAGATCTACCTGTAAAGCTTTAAATACCATGCAGTATCTGTCTGCAAGTGAGAAATGTATGTAGGCTTTACATTTTTCAAAATAAAAAGCCGGGGGGAAACTTCCACAGAAGTTTAAAAAAAAAAATCTGCTGAGAACTGTCAAAAATAATCTTATTACTTAAAAGAAAGCCAGCAAGAGATCCCTCTTCTTCTGGAAGATGGTGATAGCATTTGGATGAGGTTATTTTCATTGCATCATCTGCAGCACTAGAATGCCATCGCTCCACTTCCTAGCCTATGTTTATGCCCTGTAAGAGCTCATTAAATATTATGCATTACCTTTGTGTAGCTTATAAAGCTTCGTAAGGATTTCCAATTCTGAGCAACAAAGAAAAATACATGATATTATAAACTATAGACTATGACCAAAAGTTGTGTCATGATTGAACAACCCACTTCTAATTCTTCTTCATTTATTCAGTGCCAAGTGCTAAATAGTGTGCTGGATCTGGGGATCTGTTAATGACCAAAAGAGACATGGACACTTTTTCAAGGATCTTATAGTCACAGTCACTCAGAGTCCATTCATTCACTCAATAGATATTTCCTGAGTATCTAGTATGTGCCAGGCATTCTTTGGTATACTGAAATATGCACACAAAAAAAGACAAAAATTCTTGACCTTACAGAGATTATTTTTAGTGGGAAAGTCCAGATAATAAGCATCAAACGTGATTCATAAGTAAATGATAAAAATTGTTAAAAAGATGAAAGTAGCATGGGAAAATATAGAGTAGAGGAAGGGAATTCAGGAGTTGTGCGAAGACCCTAAAGGCAAGTGGGTGACTGGCATTTTTAAGGAACAACAAAGAATCCAGGCGCTTCAGGCAGAGCAAGCTAGTGGGAGAGTGGCAGGCAAAGAGGTCAGACGGGTCACAGGCTACAGCTCCTGGGCTTTGTAGGCATTACGAGAACTATAAAGAATCACTCTGATGTATTAAGAATAAACTGCAGCATACAAAGGGGTACACTACACGCCCATTTAGAGGTTACTGCAGTAGTCCAGGTGAAAACTATCGACAGCTGAAACAACAATGACAACATCTGACTTCGTGAGAAGTGATTGGATATTTTTTGAGGGTAGAGCCAATGGGATTTCTTGGTAGCTTGGATGTGAAATGTGAGAGTTAAAAAGAAATATAAAAAAGACTAAAGTGTCAAGCCTGTGCAACTAGAAGGATGAAGAGGCCATTAACTGAGAGAAAGAAGTGTTTCTGGTTTTTTTGGTATTTTCTCCCCTGTAGTGAAGAAACTGGTAGGTGACGGAAGAAAATCTGGGTTTCTGTCAGGGACGTGTTAAGTCTAAGATCTCTGTCAGACCAATCACATAGCAGGTCTTACATAGGTAGTTACTATGTTAATCAATGAATTTATATGTTTCATATCATGGATACATATATGTATTCATTAATATAGTGTACATATATACAGTCTTATTGTTTTAATCCTTTAGTTCCCATCTTGGTGAAAAACAGTCTCTCATACTGGTAACTATTGCACATATTTGCTGTATTTTCTTCCATTTTCTCTACAAAATTGAGATCATACAGCAGATAATACAAATATACAGGTAATTATGAATCCAGCTTTTTTCACTTAAGGTTTTAGGGTATGCAATTTCCTCACATCACATTTATAACAGATTCATAAATGCAGAATCCTATAACAAGAGGTCACACATTTTTCTGTTTCTTGAAAAAGTGGTATCGATTTCCATTTAGGTAACAATGTATGAGAGGATCTTTTCCTATACTCTTACAAAGTTTGAGTATGAGCCTTTTACAGAAAAATTCTAAATTGGTAGATTGCTTTGTTTTATATTTTTTCAATTATAAATGATATTTAACTTTTTTTATTTTTAGAACTGAATCATTTTTCTATAAATTGCCTGTTTACAACTTTTATTCATCTTTCCTTTAAAGTGTTAGTATTTTTTTCCTTAACTTATGACAGCTCTTGATATAATGATGATAACATTTTTTTCTCCTTCTTTTCTAGTCTATCCTTTATCTTTCAATAATGTTTTAGCTATTGGAATATTTTTCTCTTGGTATCTATAATCCTGTTTCTCATGTTTTTTTTTTCTTTATAAACTCTTAACTTTGCACTTATATTTTAAATACATTTTGCAAATGTATTTATATTTCCAGATCTAATATCTTATTAGTATCCATATTTCTTCTATGTTATTTTGTGATATCATTTAAAATTTTTTACTTTATGATCCATCTATGGGTTTTCTTATGGATTTATCAACACACTTTCATTTGACCAGAAAACTAAGATATTCTGGAGGGCAAAGTAGAACAAACATGTGTGTTATGTGTTCAGCTTTCCTATCTGTTCCCTGCTTCCCCTGCCCTGTTTTAAAAGTTTCCGCCTATGGCATGTTGCAGTGTCATTTATTCATTGAAAATAAACTACAAATATTTGAACTCTAACAAATATAACTGGGGTCGATTCTGTCATACAGCCAGAGCAGATGGTTGCCTTAGGCAGCAAAAACATTACTTGCAGCAAATTCTTTAGGGTTTGTTTTTAGTGTGAAAAGCTAGAGGCAACAAAAGACAAGACATTTCCCATTTTGTCTAAAGTAAATTGAACCAGAATTTAATTATCTTCTAGAAGTACCACCTTTGGCACCCATATTCATGTTTATACTTGAATGGGGGCTGAAGGGTAAAGCTACCTACACTTTTGATAAACATTTTAGAAAAAAATTGGTAACTACACATTTTCTACAATTAAAGGATGAATATTCATAACATTTACTTTTTTAGAGAGTAGTATGTGTGTTTATGTGTATACAAATTGATGTACAGAGGAAAAACTTGTAAAGTAAAATAGATAAGAAACAAATAAGTTTTACCTTCAGGAAGTCCTAGCCAGAGAAATTAGACAAGAGAAAGAAATAAAGAGCATTCAAATTGAAAAAGAGGAAGTCAAACAATCTCTGTTTGCTAATGATATAATAATATACCTAGAAAACCCTAAAGATCCATCCAAAAGACTCCTAGATTTGATATATGAATTCAGCAAAATCTCAGGTTACAAACAATGTACACAAATCAGTAGCACCATATGGTGCAATGTACATAAATCAGTAGCGCACAAACAATGACCAAGCTGAGAATTAAATCAAGAATTTAATGTCTAACAATAGCTGCCAAAAAATAAAATAAAATATCTAGGAATATACTTAACCAAGGAGGTAAAAGATCTCTACAAGAACTATAAAATACTGTTGAAAAAAATCACAGGTGACATAAACAAATGGAAATACATCTCATGCTCATGAATTAGAAGAATCAATATTGTGAAATTACCATACTACCCAAAGCAATCTATAGACTCAAGCAATTCCTATCAAAACATCATTTTTTCACAGAATTAAGAAAAATTAATCCTTAAATTAATCCTGAATTTAATAATCCTTGAATTAATAAGAACAAAAATGAATGGCCAAAGTAACTCTGTGTAAAATGAACAAATCTGGAGGCATCACATTAGCCAACTTCAAATTATACTATGGGCTATAGTAACCAAAACAGCATGGTATTGGCATAAAAGTAGATACATAGACCAATAAAACAGAATAGATAACCCAGAAATAAAGCCAAATACAACCAACTGATCTTAAAGCATACAAAAACATAAAATGGGGAAAGGACACCCTGTTTAATAAATGGTTCTGAGAAAACTGGATAGCGATATGCAGAAGAAGGAAACAGGGTCCTTCTCTCTCACCACGTACAAAAATCAACTCAAGTTGGATTAAAGACTTAAATCTAACAATTGAAATCATAAAAATCTTAAAATAAAACCTAGGAAAAACTCTTCTGGACATTGGCCTAGGCAAAGAATTTGTGACTAAGACACTAAAAGCAAATGCAACAAAAACAAAAATAAATAAATGGGACCTAATTCAACTAAAAAGCTTCTGCACAGAAAAAGAAATAATTATCAGAGTAAACAGACAACCCACAGAATGAGAGAAAATACTTGCAAACTATGCTTCCAACAAAGGACTAGTAACAAGACTCTGAAAGAATTCAAACAAATTAAAAAAAACCCCCCCACAAATAATCCCATTAAAAATTGGGCAAATGACATGAATAGATAGCTCTCAATAGAAGATATACATAAATGACAAACAAACATTTTAAAATGTTCAACATCCTAATAATCAGGGAAATGCAGATTAAAACCACAATGAAATACCACCTTACCCCAGCCAGAATGGTAATTATTAAAAAGTTAAAAAGCATGGATGCCAATGTGGATGTGGTGAAAGAGAACGCTTATACACTGCAGGTGGAAATTTTAATTAGTACAACCTCTATGGAAAACAGTATGGAGATTTCTCAAAGGACTAATAGTATATCTATCATTTGATCTAGCAATCTCGCTGCTGGGTATCTACCCAAAGGAAAAGAAGTCATTATAGCAAAAAGACACCTGTATACATGTGTTTATCACAGCACAAAATTCACAATTGCAAATATATGGAACCAAACTAAGTGCCCATCAATCAATGATTGGATAAAGAAAATGTGGTATATATACACCATGGAATACTACTCAGGCATTAAAAAAGAAAAAAATGTCTTGCAGCAACTTGGATGTAGTTGGAGGCCATTATTCTAAGTGAAGTGACTCAGGAATGGGAAATCAAATACCATATATTCTTGATTACAAGAGGGAGCTAAGCTATAGGTACTCAAAGGTATACATTATGGCACAGAGTGGTGTAACAGACATTGGAGACTCAGAGATGGGGAGGATAAGAGAGGGGAGAGAGATAGAAAACTACATATTGTTTACAATATACAGCACTTATATGATGGCGGCGTTAAAATTTCAGACTTCACCGCTATACAATTCATCCATGTAACCAAAAACCACCTGTACCCCTAAAGCTACTGAAATAAAAATAAATATATATGAAAAAACTCACTTTCAACCTAATTATTCAACTCTTTGTTTTAAAGACTCAAACCAAAAACTTCCACACAATTGAAAGTATGACAATAATCTAATCTTTCTTTTGTAACTTGACTTCTAGACTTTAGCAGCCTGGAGAATTTATGAGATTGTAATATCACAAATACCTCAAACCTCTTTTTGACTCTAGGACTCACCTAAGGCCCCTTTAAAAATCTATTACGCTCTGGTCGTGTCCCAAGGCTTTTCAGAGTATACATATGTAACAGTGTTCCCAAATACCTGTATTCCACTTGGGCTGTGTTGATTCCATCCCACCGGGTACCGTGGTCTCCCGCTGGGTGTTATTAGACTCCACCAAGTGTTGCAGCTTCCCAGCAAGTACCTTTTTGCTCCGTAAAGCGTTGTCAACTGGAATTCTTCTGTGACCAAGTCAAAGGGTGGTCTGGGGCAACACAGGAAAGGATGTCCTTTCTGCCTGTATGTTATAGTTGATCAGAGAGGTCCTCTAGTAATATTACTTAGGCCTTCAATGTTTAACAGTACTTTTATTAAAATATATCAATCTTGAAATTCTTATATGTCTATTGCTGGAGTAATCAACATATATTCAGCACTTTTTGAGTCTATGTTCTTCCGCGACTCAGATGCAGAGCCAGCGAAGGCAGGGCAGTAAAAAAATGTGAGTGACAGAATTGACCCTGTCTTCAGAATCAGGCCTCCTCCATGACCAAGGCTGTCTTACCAGGCCAAGCAGAAACTTAGAAAACCTTGTCTGTTTGGCCTTCAGGGTAACTTTCCAACCTTGATTTTACACCAGACACATGCACACATGCTTTAGAGATGATGTCCCATGTTTGTCAAACATAATTTGAAACCTGCTTGAAAACCAGGTGAGATATTTTCTTTTGAGACCTTTGAGAACTTTGAGTCCTGAAAGAAAATATTATCCTAACTGCATCCCCTCTGATCACCTAAGTTATATCACTTTAAATGCAAATGACTTCCAATTTCACATGCATGCATTCATCTGTTGCTTTATGAGTTTGTTTCTATTCTTTGCATGGATGAAGTGAGAATTCCTAACTAGCTTACAAGATTACGTGCAAAAAATGTCTTTGTGTCCCCTTATGGAAAACAGAGTGGTAGATAAAGGGAAATACATAATCCTGCTCAAATCTCATTATGTTGGTGTCTGCTTTGTCAAAGTAATAGCTTTTGTTTATTTCTTAAAGCTTCAGGAATAAAAAAGACTTAAAAAAAAAAAAGAATAGGCATAGGGAGATACGTAGTCAGAACTTGGTATTTGCTTTCCCATTAACTACAAAGTTTCTGCACATGAAGCTTTTCTCCCTGATATTTATGACTTTATATGTGGACATAAGGAATTGGTAATATGCAGGATAAACTAATCTGTATCCATAGTGAAATGGGCACAGCCTTTTATGCAGGCAGGATATGAGGTGTACATGACGAGTGGTTGAAGCGGCTTTTCAACCACATACATTAGACATAGTCAATGTAATTCCTGCTAAGTGCAGGAGTTTTTATTATGACATATTTCAATACGACACAATACGTTTTTTTTTACAAAAGGCATCCAAAAGTTACCAAAGTTCACTTCTAAGTTAACTCTGCTAGCTGTACTTTAGAATTAAGATTCTCTCATTTGCTTTACTAAATGATCACTTTTATCTGATCAATGCTCTTCAGAATCATCACTCAATAGGTGCTGAATATGTGTTGACTAATCTAGCAAAAGAAATATAAGGATTTCAAATTTTCTATCACAATTTTATACTCTTCTCTGTTTAGCTACTTCCTATAACTTCTGCAACTGCAATGTATTGAATCTTCTCTTTGAAAGAAGACTGAAAGAGGTTAAGGCACTCATTTGTATTCATCTGGAAGCTGAAACTTGAAAAAAAATTATATAATACTGATAGCCACTATTTGTTGAATGTTTACTGTGTGCTCTTTCTTGTTCCCTTTAACCCTCTTTTGTATAAATATGGACACTAGTTGGCACTATGCTCAAAAAGAGTATACTACTTACCTCTCCATTTGCCCAATAGCAGCTAAAGATGTAGACACCAAATTCTTCCCAACCACTGTGCACACTGAGCGCAAACTGCACTCCCTTGTTAAAATGCAATCAAACCTGGAAATACGCTTTAAATGAAGTTAATCATCAAATGAAGCAGCAACCAAATAAGTCCAAGAGTTTTAAAGAGTTTACGTCAATATGATGCTAAAATTATATGTAATAACTAGTATTTATTAACCATGGATGAGGGGCATAGTACCATGCTGAAGTATTTTACATACAGTTTTTTATTTCATTTTTATGAAAACCTTATGAGTAGGTTTCTTTATGATTAGATAATTTAAATAACTTTCTCAAGGTCATATTTTACCAATAAGAAAACTGAAGCCAGAGCTATAAAATGGCTGAACATAATCAATGCATATTAAAATGGCTTTATTTAAATTTTGTGGGTTAGAAGCAGTTAATATTTTCCTTTTTTTCCCTTTAAAACTTCTCCTTTTCTGCAGTGAGTCAGCTTGCATGCAGAGCCACTAAATAAGGCCAACTTACTCTATATTGTATTTCATATTTCTCATTGTCATTAAAGAGACATATAGTCTGAATTAAAGGAAATATAGTTCTGTTTCTGTCTGAAATATGTGTGTATTTGTATGTACACGATGTACTGTGTTACGGTATTATTCTGTTTTTCATCTGGGTGAATGTTAAAGAGAGCCTGACCTGGAAAAGGGAAAGTGAGAATGTGACAAGTGAACCTCTCTCAAGATCCACTCTACAGGACCAAAAGATTACTACTCAGTTATGGCAACAAAGAAGATGAAGTCGTTGTAAATGATGTCGAGGCTTTGAATCTGAGCTAATGGGGGATAGTGATACCATTTACAGGAATTGGGGGATCCTCTGGTTTTCATTCGGGGATGAACATAAAAACAGTTTTAGATGGCTGAAGTTAAAGATAGAGCAGGCTGCTGGGGGATGTGCTATCGAGAAAATATGCAATGGGACATCTGTAACTTAGGTGAAACTGAAAATGGCTTGAACTATACATGGAATTTTAGAAGTCACCTTAACTAAAACTTCTGCAACAGGCATTGTTCTAGTGCTTTAGGTACAGCAACCTATTTAATCCTCAAAACAACCCAGCGACGTATGTACTGGGTTGAATGGTGTCCTCCAAAAATTCATGTCCACTTGGAAAATCAGAATGTGACCTTATTTGAAAATAAGGCTTTGCAGATGTAGTTAAAATGAGGCCTGACAGGATGAAATAGCCAATACTCTACATCCAGTAACTGATGTCCTTATAAGAAAAGGAAACAACACAGAGAGACACAGAACAGCAGGCCACGTGAAGAGTGAGATAGAAACAAGTTCCGCTCCCAGGACTTGCTGAAGAACCTGAGGAATTGCTGAAGAACACCTGGGGCCACCAGAAACTGGAAGAGGCAAGGAAGGAATCTTCCCCACAGCCTTCAGTGGCAGCATGGCCATACTGATACCTTGGTTTTTAGATGCCTAGCTTCACCAACTGTGAGAGGAAACATTTCTTTTGTGTTAAGTGTCAAGGTTGTGGGAATCTGTTAAGGCAGTCCCTGAAAACTGATACAAAGTGCACACTTTTATTACCTCCATTTTAGAAGTGAAGAAAATGAAGCACAGATGAGGCATCCAACCCACTCTCTCAAGGTCAGACAGTTAAATGGAACTCGAATTCAAACTCAGATTCTCAGGCTTCAGATTTTTGCATTTAGCCACTACTTATACTCCCTCTATTATTTTTTATTACCTAATAATAAAGAATGACCTAACCTGTGTATATGGAATGAGACACAGCACAGCATTACCTGAAGGCAAACTCTTGTTCAGAATATCTAAGACATTAGGCTCAAACCACTTTCCCTTATCTAGTTATTAGATTATAAAACCATTGTTTACTGTCTTTTCAAAACCTAATATACTAAAATAAACACATTTGCTATGTAAGTAGCAATAGAGAGCTATCAGAGACATGAATTTATTTGTAATAATCTATGACAATATGTACAACTCATTATCTAAATCCTCTTCATCAGAATATAGTGTTTACATAGCTTCTTTTATAGCCTGATTTAATGATTTCTGGAACCTACAATTCTGTAGTCAACTATATTTCTGATCTTGTCTCTATATCAAAAAATAAATAGAATTTGATTATAGATTGTGTAACTATGGAAAAGTCACATCACATTAACTTCTTTAAATAAAACTGTATTTTATATGATTGACTGTATGTTGCCTGGCCATACTTTCAGAATGTTTGGAAGGGAAATGATTTCCCTTTGACATTCTCTGGGTCATTCTCTCGGTTGGGCAGAAACCCAGATTTCTCAGGAGTTGTGTTTACAATTGAAACACACCTGCTACATATTGGGCACTATACATATATTACTTTATTTTGCACTCACAACGACCCTCTGAGATTATCTTCAAATTATAGATGTGAACAAGAAAAAGTATAAACGTTAAATAACTGGAAGTAGACTACACAGATTTGAATTGTCAGAGCTGGGATTCAAGCCCATGTTTCTCCTACTCCAGTTCTCCTTCTTTCTGTTATTTTTGCCTGTACCAAATGAAGGTGGTTATCAATACCAGAAAGATGAGATGCACAGGATTTTAACTGGTCAGTCTGAAGAAGACGTTCATTTCTTTACATCTTTCATTCGCCACCCCTTTATATGGAGTAAAGGTACCTTAAGGACCCCTGTGAATAATAATCTGCTTTATGAAGGAACAGAGCTGTTAATGTGGGGCTGATAGACTCATGAAGCTCACTTTGGTTAGGGTTGTCCTGAAAAAAATACCTGCCTACTCTATGTAGAGTCTGCTTTTTACTGTGAAAAACAAGACATGACAGGAATACACAATGCTTGGATGATTAAAGGCAGATGGTGAGTAAGGTGGCTCACAATTTAATAATCATAAAAATAAGACTTTCTGTTGCTTATTCCTTTAGTTTAACCCCATTTCATACCAAAAATGACACATTTTTTTTCTCCTAAGGGGCTCTGGTTCTTTTCGCCCAGGCTGGAGTGCAGTGGCACCGTCTCGGCTCACTGCAACCTCTGCCACACGGGTTCAAGCGATTCTCCCGCCTCAGGCTCTGGACAAGCGTGCGTCACAAGCCCGACTAATTTTTTTGCATACTTTTTTTGCATTTTCAAGTAGAGATAGGGGTTTTACCATGTTAGGCAGGGTGGTCTCGAACTCCTGACCTCAGGCTGTCCGCCTCGGCCTCCCAAAGTGTTGGGATTATAGGTGGGAGCCACCACGCCCGGCCGGGGTTCCACTTCTTAAACATTATTTTCTACTTGTACTTTTTAAACTTTGTGGACCAGCAGAGGGAGCTGTAGGGTCACAAGCACTGTGTTCTTTCTAAAATGATCTAATAAGCACTGGATATGAAGCGCTTCTGGTTTCATTGCCAATGAAGAAAATACTGAGTCAACTCTCCTTGCCTATGTAGTGTTTATTTAAGGGATAAAAACACTCCTAGGAGGCTCTACTGGCCAATTATCAGAGGTAGAACAGCACATTATTTATACAGCACACACTGCAGTGGCTCCATGGGATCTGCTCTGGTCTATTGAGTAATTATATAATTACGGGAAAAAATATATTTATCTCAGAGATCAGAAGGGATTAAAACGCCTGTCTGAAAAGCTAAGAATGCTGATATAGATGCAAAGAATTCTTTGGTTTGGCCTTACAAGTAAAACATGGTACATGTGGTAATTCGACAATTAATTAATCTTAATAAAATGAAATAAAGCTTTGACATTGCCAATGAGGCCCTGTGATATTTACTTTTTGGACAATTTTCATAGCTAATTTCAAAACATTTATATGTTAATTAAAATTGATTCACATAAAAAATTAAGACTATCAGGTGTTTCTCCTTTTTATCATGGTTCAGTTCTCACAAAATGTATCTTAATCCAAAAAAAAGTAAGTTTATGACATTTTATGTTAATCAAGAACACACAGCTTAATGTAGCAATATGTTTAAATATCTGTAACTTGAAACCCATTTTGCCATTCTTTGAGGTTCTTTGAGGTCATAAAAGAGACTTCATTTTCATTTATTCAAATGAGTATTCACGTAGTACTTTTCTAAAAATTTGAAGGTAGACTAGAAGTTTTCATTATGTCTAGGACACATTTGTATGCCCAAGTAATTGTAAAAAAAATCAATTAATAATAATGAAATGACACTGCCTACCATCTTCTAAGAAAGGCTCAAAGAAAAAGTAATTCCATTATTATTTTTACTAAGTTTAGGATGAGTAAGACTGGTACAAAGGAGTATACAACATCAGATAGGCTAAAAATCTTTGGCAAATAACACTCTTCCATATTTCTTCATGGTAGAATTTACAGATGTGTTATTTAAAATCCAATTAAGTTTGTTAGTAGTAGAGAAAAGCATAAGCAAGATACTACAGGCATACATAACTGAGAAAGATTAATAGAAAAGTATTTTGCAGAAAATTATTGTAAAAGTACTAATTAACTTATTGCACAAAGAGGGAATTACAACGAATAATGGTAGAGTTAGGAGGTTTGTTGGGGGGGGGGTGCTGATTGACTTCGTTAACCATCAGGACTTAAAGCATAAACGAGTGCAGTGTACAAAATCACAGATCCGATGCTCTCTTCCTCCATTCCTCTGATTTTTACATATATTATTTCCTCAATAACATCAAAGACAGAAACAACTACTTCTTGCTTGCATTTTTAAAAAAGATGAACAGATGGAAGGAGAGAATTTCTCTTTCGGTCCCTGTTTTCTATTATAGAAGTTCAAAATCCTTGATTTATAGATAACTTTAGAGATATTAAGAACTGTTCTAAAAGATCCAGACTAATTCCCACAATCACAGAGTAAATTTCTTCAAGGCAAAAATCAACATAATAAGATGTGGGACTAAATGTAAAACCTAAAGATAAAATAGTACATTATAAGTATATACTAAAAAATAAAATACATTTAAACTACTTTAAATTTTTTTATTTTTGCCATACAAAAATATGTTTTGAGACCTATTTTTACATAATGTGAGCATTATTATCCAGTGACAATTTTTGATACATAAAATACATTTTTCACAGAAGTACTGTAAGTTGAGGCAAAGCTTATCATCTCAAGATTGTCAATTGAAACCCAAAAGGAAACTCCAAAGTTTGAAGTAGGATGCTCAGACTTCAAAGTTTAACCTGAAATGGACATAGAGTAGTGCATAGAGTTAATAGTCAACAAGAATTTTAAAACCCTTTTGAAAAGTGGGATTCAAACCACTTTCCTGCCTTTTAAAATATGCATCACAATAGAAATAGTGCAATTATTTTCTTAATGACTGAATCATTGTTTTGATCATCTTTGCCCTACACAGTGATGATGTGTAAATTTCATGTGTTTCTGCCTCTGCTCATCAGGCAGCCAGCTCTCATATCTCCTGCAGCCATCTTATACTTTACTTCTACTTCCTACTTCCTTTTCATTTGTTCTTGGACTGCCATGGTGTAAGAGGACCAACTGGCTTTTAAGAAGTAAGTATTTAGTAATAGGCTGACTAATGGCCTCAGATTCAGAAGGCAAATGATAGCCATTTCAAGCTTTCAGAGGCTCTATCACAATTCTAGCTTCAGCTGTATTTGGAACTGAATTGCCTTGTGGGTATTATATGAATGAAAGCATGGGAGAATCTTTCCCTAAGATAGACTGTTGGAAGTCAATTAAAATAATTTTAAGTTTGGTTTTGAAAATAAGATGTGACAAATTTATATATAAAAAAGAATAAAATGATAGCTTTGGTATACCTACCAAGGATAATAAAAGTAGAACATAGCTTCCATTGGTAATTATACCGGAAAGGATGCAATGTAGAATACAGCTCATAAATTCAATGCTTATCACATAATTTTTATATTGTACACATAGCAATTTCCTGAAACTGCAACCTTTGAACATTCTTATCCTACTTGGTATTTTTTCTCTTAGTGAAAAATCCAAAACTGTAAACCTTTCTCAAAATTTGACCTAGGGTGTTTAGAATTTGGTAGTTAATTTGTTTAAAGTAACACAGATCTCAGAATGTTGCACAGAGTACAAGTTTAATAAATATTTGTATATTGTTTGACAGCATTGCTGGTATCTTTTACTGTCCCACAGAAAACACTCAACAGAAAGAGTGCAGCTAGTTCTGCCACAACTGAGGTGTTGGGTATTTTGTCACGACAACCTATTGAGAAAGGAATTAATAAAACTGTTCTTAAAATTATCTTGCAGATCAGGCTTCTTTTTGAAGTTCAGGCAAGAATATAAAGTTTTAGGAGGGAAAATGTTTAGACAAGTTTTATAGACCAGGACAAGTTTGTGAAGAATGTAATATTATCTTCAGTTTGCCCCACTAAGAATCAATTTCTCAATTTATCTTGACATTTTTATATTTTAACACATTTTACAGGGATTTCAACGGATCTATTTTGGACGATAATGTGATGAGTATTTTGGCATCTCAAAGTCATAGCTTCTACTTAGAAAGTCTAAATTCATGAAAGAAAAAGAAAGGTTGGTGCTAGAAGTTGTCCATTCTTGTAGAAATAAGAGCACTGGAAACAAGCAGATAAACTGAGGCAAATACAACCTATTATAGAAGAATTTTTAAAAACCAAGTTTGAATCAACTATTTTGTCCTTTAGCCCTGGCCCCAAATCTTCAAAACACTTACAAGAAATATGGCAACAGATCAAGCAATCTTCAAAATTATCCAAAAGTGCTCTGTTGTCTTGGGATATAATCCCAACTTTTGTGCACAGGACACAGGAGACCTTTGACAAGTCCCCTGCATCTGTTCAGTGTTTTCTCCTCCACAGGTCCTGTCCCCAGTCCACAGTGTTCAAAGTTCATGTGCCCATTCACATTCTGCGCCTTCAGGTCTGCCAAATCCTCTTTCTGGAATCCACCCCTGACACTTTTCTAGCAAAAATCTCACTCATCCCTCAACCTACAGATGCAGTTCATTTCTTCTGTACAGGAAGTGCCAGCCATTTCCTTCTCTGTGTTCTAATATCACTGTCCATATCAGTCTCAGGGAACTTACAAGTATTTTTTACATAACTTTCTTTTTCATTTGACAACATTTTTCTTATAAACGGGGACTGTATTAGCTTATCCTGAACTAAAAGAGCCTAATAAATGACCTGGAAGACAGACAGTAAGCATTTTATTAGAGTCTAGAATGAAGGTGTGAGTCAGTGAAAGAATTTATAATTTTGTTCAATGTGGCTAAAACTAAGCCAAGATATGCTTATTTTTAAATCAGAAAGATTATTTACTCACTGACTCACCACTGACTAGGAGCCTTCTAAAATTCAAATAGAAGACAAATCAGAACGTTCCTGGAAGACAAATAGGACATGGGCCCTGCCCTCAAGGGCTCCGCAGTCTAGCTAGAAGGAATTACAGATATCACATATATAGGTATATAAAATGCATTCTCAGTCTCAAAGAAGCACAGCTAAAAGGATTTAGAACTGGGAGGAAGGCGTACAAAGAAACACCTCTATGTAAATAACACTGCAGAACAAAAGTATAGAGGCCAGAAACCACTTATTATTTTCAAAGAACTGAATGCAGCTCAGCATTGCTGCAGCATGGATAAAAGGAGGCTGTGGCCAGAGGCGAGGCTGGACAGGAGTGAAAAGGCAAGGTCATAAAGAGCCCTGTACATCATTTCCAGGGACTTACTCTAAAGGAATTAGTGAACACTTGAAGGAATCTAAAACAAAAGAGTCAGATTTGTGTGGTCAGCTGCCTGGGAGAGGGGGAGAAACTGGAGAGAGACAAGATTAAAGGCAAGTATGGTTTGAGTACAAAATTGTTATTACATAAGGATCAATAACATGAGTTTAAAATACAAAAATTATTAAAAACAAAGGTACTAAGCATTTTGTAAAAACATTGGTATAAAAAGATCTTGTAAAAATTTTCCATCAAGTTATAAGGTTGCATGGACTCTGTATTTTAGTTAGGGCAAACAGGATAAATAGGCAAATGGAAAAAATGAGGCCTGTTGCTATTCTAACAAAACTTCACAGTACACCCTAAAAAAAGGCTCAGGTCATGATTTAGTTTTGTAAAAGGGAAGGACACTTAACACAGGGACCCTGCTCCTCTGTAATCCATACTTTCCTCCAAAATAAACATCTTAGTTACCTTTCATAGTTTTCTATAAAAGCTAAATAATTATACAAAAGAACATTGTATATGTTGAAGCACTACACAACTATAAGGTATTATAAACATCTTTTTAAAAATCTTTAAGTAAAGCAAATAGTTAAGCATCAAGAAGGCTACCAATCTATTATTAATTCCACATTTATAAAGGGATAATACAAATCTCATCTCAGAAAACATCAGGGAACGCTCCATTAGGCATAAAACGAAGGAGAGCAAGTCCATAAAAATGGCATCTGCTTATTCTAGTAATGAGGAATTGTTTTTACTTCCTGAAACTCCTATTAGCATTAGTATGAGTGGAGTGTGTACACCTTAGCAGACTGATAACTCCTACATTAATGGACATGGTGTACACGCATTTTTGCAAGGAGACAGATTTCTCCATTTTTAGCAACCACATGCTTATTCAAACATACATTTCGTAGAATACTGACTCAAATAGGAATTAAAATTATATTTGAGGGCTCCTTGGAGAAAAGGCAGATTCTAGGACTGGGACAAGAAAGCCTAGAGAATCTTGTAGTCCCAGAAAGTAAGGATATGCAAAAACAAACCAACACCTTGACATTCATGGAGTATGTCAATGGAACAGGAGTCAATGGAAAAAGTTCCCAATGGCCAAAACAGGAACTATTTCAGCAACAAAATCAGTAATATAGTATTGAGTTATAATCCAAAGTATAAAATAAATATCCACGTGTCTGTAATGATGAAAATAAATGAACAAATAAATCAATGGAGGAGGAGAAACAAATCTGTGCAGAAGAATTTCAAATGACTTATGTGTGTACAGGACACTTCTTTCAAGGAAGTAGAGTGCAGCTTCCCACTCTTTAAATGTGTACTACACACAGCGATTTCCTTCCAAAGAGTACAGTATGGAAAGGGAGTGAAAAAGGATAATTTTACAGTGAGGAATCTCCAAAACTACTACCTCAGCCAGGTGATCAAGGTCAAAATTAACAGCGATAAACCATATTGATAGTATGTGCCCCTCGTACCATGGGATGCAATGTTACTTTATCTTTGTCATCTTTCTTCCAAAAACCCACTACCCCAGTCTAATCATGACAAAAACATCAGACAATCCCGGTACAGGGATATTCTAGAAAATACCTAACCAGTATTCCTCAAAACGTTTAAGGTCATCAGAAACAAGGGACGTCTGAGAAATTGTCACAGCCCAGAGGAGCCTAAGGAGACACGAAACCACACATAATGTGGTATGCTGGATAGATTCCTGGAACAGAAAAAAAGACATTAGGAAAAAACTAGATAGATACAAAGAAAATATGGCCTTTAGTTAATAACAACGCATACACGTTGATAAGATGTGGATCTGTGTCCCTATCTAAATCTCACGTTCAATTGTAATCCCCAGTGTGGAGGTGGGGCTTGGTGGGAGGTGATTGGATCATAGGGGTGGATCCTTCATGAATGGGTTAGCGCCACCCCTCAGTGCTATTCTCTTGATAGTGAGTGAGTGAGTTATTGTGAGATCTGGTTGTTTAAAAGTGTGTAGCGCCTTCCCCTCCCTCTCTTCCTCCTACTCCAGCCATGGAAAGTGTTGGCTCCCACTTCACCTTCTGCCATACTGCAAGTTTTCCGAGGCCTCCCCAGAAGCCGAGCAGGTGCTAGCAAAAAGCTTCCTGTACAGCCTGTGAAACTATAAGCCAATTAAACCTCTTTTCTTTATAAATTACCCAGTCTCGGGTATTTATAGCAAAACAAGAACTGTCTTATACAACTATTGATTTACCAATTTTAACTGTGCCATACTAATATGAGACATAAATAATAGGTAAAACTGGATATGGGGTATATGAAAACTCTCTGTACTATCTTCAAAACTTTTCTATAAATCCAAACCTGTTCTAAAATATAAAATCTAACTTTAAAACATGTGATTTCAGTTGGGAATTATTCTGTTTTAAAGGTAATATTATTAAGAAGAAAGACAAAGACGTGAAGCAGAAATTTTAAAATGGAATCAAATGAACGAAGACTTAAAATGCTTTGGAAAGTGATATTATCTGCATAGTCCCACTAATGAGACCTATTTAGTCTTTGCATGGCAGCAAAAGTCTTTGTGATGGTCCATGCAGAATTCAACTGTCCACATTACAGCATCATCCTCAATGCTTCACAAGTTTGCATGAGCAGGAGGAATGAGCATGGTATAAGCCATGTATTCCACTTTTCCAAGACCTAGTCCATTTTACTCTCCAGACTTAGGTGTAAATATGACTGTCCCTTCTGTGATCTGAAAGTGGCCTTACCCTCCTGTTCAGTAAGCCTATGGCAAATTTCCTCCCATCCCCAGATGTCTTTGTCTAAATTCCCATTAAAGGACTTACCATGTTATGCTCTATCCACTTGTATGTTGCTTCCTCCAGACTGGTTTCCCACAGGGCCAGGGCTCTGCTTTTCACCTCTGTATCCACACCACTTTAATGCAGTGTTTCATACATGGCAAAGGCTCATATGTGATTGTGGCCGTGTGTTACTACTACTTACACAATTGAACGTTGCTATTTGCTTATTTGGGAAATATTTAAAGAAACTGATTCTTGATTCAGTTATTCAAACCAAATGCAAAAGTTTATCTTTTTCCCTGCTTCTCAAATAGAAAGCAATTTTAAAAGCTGTTATGTTAATTATACAGAGAAATATAAATTTAAAAGATTAATTAATTTTAAAATAGGTACATATATAGAGACAAATGAATGGAACCATATTGACAAATGGTGCTCTCCTTTTCAAATGTTTAAGTCACATCACATGAGATTAATTAAGTTACTGGACTCGATTATAAATTTGCAATTTGATTTATCTCAAAATCTTTTAGACCTTTTAACCTAATAATCCATGACAATGTCATAAAAGATGAAGTTCACTTATACTTGCTGGTATTTTCCTCTTCCTTCATTCTCTCTCAATGTTGACCTCCAAAAAAAAAGACATCTTAGTGACTTGCAAGAAAGGTACATTCTCAAACTGCTTCTCTAACCTGACTCCACCCTCCACATCCAAAGATATGAGGAAAGATGAGCATAAAACTCAGTGGAAGAAATTAAAGAGAAGCAAAGGAAGTGGGTCTGGAAATAGGAGCTTACTTAGGTTAAAAAAAAAAAAAAAGAAAGCAAGACTTGTATATATTTAGAATGTTCCTTGTTATCTAGAAATCTGTCAAAATGTTTCTTGAGCTGCATACATAAGCCCCACCCTACACAGTAAGCAGACTGAGCCTGCACAAACAAACAAGCCAAGATTTAGAAAGGCAAATGTGATGAATACCTGAAGAACACCCACAGAGGGACAGGAGTGTTTATAAAAGGAACGTAGTGTGGTGGAGACGCCTGATGAGAAGCTAAGAGATCTTGCTGCCTTTTCTTCCTGCCTTCAATTTTCAATGTGCAACGGGTAATGAGAACAGGATATTACAGCTGGTCTATTCCTTTTGAGAGTTTTTTGAGTCATAATTATAAGGAGGTTTGAAATCAGGAAGAGTGAATTGGTCACATTCCGATATAGTCATGGTTAATTTACCTACGTTGCCTAAGTGTAGGCTGCATTTATATGGTGGGATGATTTCCTTCCACCCCTCTGGCAAGAAATATTTATTGCATAACCTGCTATAGCACCCCAAAATTCACCACCAGCTATCATTTTGTTTTTCAGCTTTTTTGAAATACAAGATTTATTAATTTGAATATCAGTATCTCTTACAGGAATGTTATAATAGTCGGAAAATAAGGGGCATGGTGTCGGAGGACCGGAGCTAAGTGACATAAAGGAAAAGCCACATTTGTTTAAAAGAAAGCAAAATGTTGAAGATAAACCTCACACACCTACCTGAGGCTTGGTGCTAAATAAAAGTGGAATGAATATTGCAAGTGTGGTAATCCACATGGATTTTATATCTAGGCATCTTAAACCTGACTTTTCAATTCCCACTGGGATGAGAACAAAGCTATTTCATTCTCCTGGAAGTCCTTCCACCTCTCCTCTGTCTCTCTCAAAATCATTCCTTCATGCTGCAGGGTGAAGCAGAGACAGAGCAGGAGTATTCAACACTCTCAATTCAGGGCTCAAATCATTATTCAGAGTAGTTCCACATATTGTGTGCCTGATCTAAGCATGTTCTTTACACGTTATGTTTCATTCAGTCCCTACAGCAACCCTGTGTGGTAAGCAACACTTTCATTTTCCCCATGAGAGAAGCGAGACAGGCTAACCCTGTGAAAGTTGCAGATACTATGATGAAATCACTTTTTTGTCAGGCCCAAACACACTAAAGCAAAAAGCCAAAAGGAGGAGTTCATGCTGGCAAGGCTGAGATAAAGACTGCCTCAAGGACTTGCTAAAATAACCCCACAAGAAATTCTTTCTTTAGGACTACTGCAATTCAGATAAGACGTTCTCAAAATAACACCGGTTCAGTAATGGCCTCTGCAGCCGTTACTGGACAGGTATGTCCGGCAATGTAATTAAATTGTCATTTAATTATAGTGGCAATTAATTGATGCCAAATCTGGCTCTGAGTGTCCGAAACCAATAAACTCTGTTTCCAAGCAGCTTACATGAACCTGCCCCTGTGCCAGTAAAACTTCCCTTTACACTTCCTGCTGCAGATGTATATGTGGCTTGCCTTAACTGTGTGGCTTGGGTCATTATCTTCACTTCTACTTCCCAGATACATCCAACATATTTGAATGTATTTTCTTTGCTGTTGTTTTCCGGGGTGAACAACCCATTCATTTTCTGAAGGTTGCACAGCTAATAAGTGGTGGCATTGAGGTTGAAACCATGATAGCTTGTCCACCAAAGTCCATGTCTTTTCATATTGCGTTCCAGGAAATCACCATGATCAACAGTTTTCCCTGATTGGAAGATCATGCTTCAGTTGGTGATCTGAAGTATGTCTTAACCTTGCTATTCTTGCCACTTTCATCTTCCACCCTCCAAAATCCAAGTTAGGCTTCTTATTGGGCCAGGTTGATTTGCTCTCTGATTTATTCTGTATTTGTATTTATTGCTTTATTATGAGAAGAGGTTGAAAAAAAAAATCACGATCATAGCCATCCTTGGAGGAAAAAAAAAAAAAAAAGCTTAAGTGTTAAAATTCTGCGAGCATTCAAAGGTATTTTTGACATATCAGAAGTCGTCTTTTTGACATAGAAGAAAACTGTCTAGACACTGAAGTCTTTACAAGAAATTATGAAGAATGGGAGGAAAAAGATGTTTTACAGAAATAAATGAAAAATCTGACTGGCTATGCATTAAGAATGGTAATGCAATACTAATAGGCCCTGCTGTACAAAGTCATTTTTAAGTCAGCTGCTTTGTTTAATGTTCAAATTTCCATTTAAATCAATAGCACTTTGCTTTCTTCAGTAGAAGGCATTTGCATTCCAGTAAAACACACACACACACACACACACACACACACAATGGGGATAGAAATGAGTCAGCCACTTCCTATCTAACATTCAAATCCACTTTTCTGAAAACATAATTCAAGCAGTCCAACAATAATTTAATTGGCTGTTCTGTAAATTACAGGGCTGACCACCGTATAAACACCAGAGAAATGTACATGGGTATTAGTCATTAGCTGTCATTTTTCTGATAATCTGAACTTTCCATGTGTATAATCATGAAACACTATATTACACAAGGTAATGAAAAAGTCTGTTTTCTATGCAAACTTCAACTTCTGTCATTTTTATGCACAATATATATCGTAAGTTTATGACTCATGGTTAGCACAAGGTATCTGAAATACAACAAGGTATCTAATAGGAGTGCTGATGATAACCTCTGATGAAGGGATGGAACCCTGATATAATAAGTCTATTTGATAAACGGTTAAATGGTGGCAACAAGGGGATCAATATGAATTAGAGGGGGATATGTGGACTGCTGCAGGGCTCTCTTTTAGCTGTGTTTTGTTTCATATGTTTGTTATGGATCAGATAAAAATAACAAAATAGGTTTATCTTATCTGTGATGGCACACAATTGAGATAGTTGAAAATAGAATGAATAACAGAATCAGGATACAAAATATAACATGCCGATGTAACAGTCTGTCTCCAACAATAGGCAATTCAGTTGGGATGACAGTACTGTATTGTTTTTCATATAAACTAATTTAAGACATCAATATGGGGAATACATGGTGAATAATATGGAAAGCTGTACCTGTAAAATACTTGGACATTTTGATTTTAGAGTCATCTCACTGTTTGCCAACAATGTGTAATGCTGCCACAAAAAGCTGCTAAGATTTTTGGTTGCATTAATAGAATTAAAGTATCTGGGTTGAAGGAGGTTTCAGGCATAATTGAAGTCCCCACAAGTTTCTGATCAGAACACATCTTAACCATTAGGTTCATTTTGAATAATGGACTTCTAGAATGATATAGGCAAAATGGAGCTTATTAGAAGATCAAGAATGAAGGCAAAATAACTAAATAACAGGTATAATTGACATCAAGATATTTCAACCTGGAAAAAGAAAATTTAGTATGAGACAAAGACCTAATAGATATCTTGAAATATTTAGATATCGGTCAGTTAAAAATTCACAAATGGCAACAAGATGTAGAAGAAGAATCTATGAGTACAAATTCCTTTTTTTGTTTTAGAAATTTTTTTAGAGACTGGGTCTCACTATGTTGCCCAGGCTGGCATGCAGTGGCTATTCACAGGCATGATCATAGTGCACTATAGCCTCCAACTCCTGGGCTCAAGCCATCCTCCTACCTCAGCCTCCCAAGTAGCTGAGACTACAGGCATGTACTACTATGCCCTCAGTAAATCTTTTTACTCTCAATAATTGCATGTTCCCTTCCACTGAAATTTGAAGAATTATACGTTTCAGAGCAATTGTATCATTATATTTAAGATCTTCAAAACATTTCCTTTGCTCATTCATCTTTCTTATAACTGAAGCCTTTTAAAATGCTCACAACATGCCATATGTTACTACTGCTTCATGTTGTCTTAAAATACTTATTTTAGCTCTTAGGGACCAGTAAACCAAATAAAATATGTGCATTTAGCTTTCTCTTTTCTTTTATCATAAGCAGGGCCTTCCAAAGGTATTTACTGGTTATAAATGAGAACCTACATGACTTGTGATAATACCCTGATATCCTCTTGAAACAATTACTGTGCTTTCTCAAGGCATTAACTTATGACCACAAATGATTATCATTAAATGAGTATCTTGGGGGGACTTGACAATATAAGGCTTTATGCAAAAATGTGTAATAGGACTAACTTCCCTAAATGTCAGGATCCCACATTCTTTTGATATTTGAAATTAAATATAATGAACATCATGGGCCCTTGAGACTTTCAGTTTAAGATTTTCCTTTAAAAATAATACTATTATTCTCTGAGGACATGAGAATGGTATTACTTTATTTAGTTTAAGCGAAACTAAAATAGAGCAGAGGAAATCATTAAATGAGTGAACATATATTTTTCCTTGTTGCCCATTCATGCCAAAACTTATGTGTCTTGAAAGTACAAAATCACTTACAATGGGGAAAATATCTTTAAAGTGATTAAACTTATCTTCAGAGAGAAATGCCTAGTAGTCTCAATAATTACCCTGGAATAAACTACAATGCTGATGATTGTATTCTGTACTGCAGTCTTATGAACAAGCAAACACGGTGTTTTATAGCTGCATGAGGAAGGAAGTTTACTGAAAGTAGCTATTAATGTGTCCATTTATATCCTGCCTCCCTGAATAGGCTCCAAATCTAGAGCAAATACAGAGCGGGAAATTTCACTCCCAATTTAGCCCTCTCTCCAAACTCCAGAGGAAGCTGCTCAGCTGGCCTCTCATGCAGTTGAAACTGAGCTGGACAAAGTGAGCATGATCAACCACTGGGCCCACAGCCCAAGCACCAGACTGGAAAAAACATGAGAGAGTAGACTGGACAGACTCTACCTCAAATCAGGGCCATTTCAGTGTGAGAAATAAGAGATGCTTTCCCTGGAACCGATATTGGTCAAGATACTGATGGGTCTTCTTTTACTAGTTCCAATTCCGGGGAAAATTCCAGAATCTGAACTAGATCCTTAGTTGTTGTTTCAGTAGGAGTGACATGTACAGTGAATAGCTGTTTGATTGAGATTCTCAGAGCTGCTCCTGACACAAGACAATGAGGCAACGCTTCATACTCAGTCTCCCTGAAATTCAAGTTATTCTGCTTTGCTTTAGCCAAGAGGAAAATGGTAATCATCTGCCAACACTGGCAAGAGTAATTAGGGCTGCTGGAAAAATCTCTTTAAGGAAGTATGCGAATAAGGGTAAAAAAAAAAAAATCTTTGTCATTATTTTGGAAACTCTGAATTTCTAGACTGAAATTCTGAGATCCCTAGTTATTTCTTATTCAACCCCATATTTTACTCTTGATGAAACTAAGTTTTAAGTAGATAAGGTATCTTACTGAACATCACACTGCTAAGTTGCAGAGCTGAGACTAGATCTAGCTTATCATCAAATGTGTGGTCTTAGAGAACAGATGGCCAACCAGCCATGATTCAGCACTCATGACAACCCGAAACAGTACCTGAACAGTACCTTTTATGATGGGTGGTGTGTACACACTCTGCTTCCTTTGCTTAGGGGATGCATTCTGAGACTGTGGAGAAAGAGAAAAAAGTAAAAGCCTTAGATTTGCATACAAAATACGATGCCATCAGACCTGTGAGGGAAATAAATACTGTGCCATGTTACGAAAAGCTTTCTGATTTCTCCCTGTCATGAAATAGAATCTAATTAATGAGAAATTATATACAGGTTAGTGATATCACAGACTTAAGAGATATATTAAGTCTACTTAATCATAAGATTCCTCATTCACGGCAGCCTTGAAATCATTTTACTTTCCTACCTAATAACATTAATTTATTTTTAAAAAGAAAGAGAAAAAGAGACACCAATCCTTTTCATTTGAGAGAAAAACAGTCTGAGTTCTATGATAAAGTATATTCAAACACAGGGAATAATAGTATCTGTTCGTGGGGTTACTGAGTGATTCAAGGGGGACAATGAGGATCCTTGGAAAGTAAGAGCAGTCTATAGCCATCTTGAATTGACGTGTTCAACTATTACCTCCAGTTACTTGAAATTATAACGTTGAGGTAACATTCTTCATATGTTTAAAAGATCAGTCCTTTCCTAAGAAAACTGCTATGTGACGCTCTTACCTAAGCATTATTGGATCGGGATAAAGTTATTGAAGAAGAGATTCTGCATTTCAAAATGACAAAAATAAGAACTTATTTCAGGATCAAAATACAGATAAGGATACAGAGCTCTATATAATGGATATACATATTATTCATTTAATAAATTATATGGTCTAACCCCCAATTGGAAAATGCCAAAGACTCCATTTTAATAGCATGTTGATTTATGTTTTAATGTGGCAAGGGTACAGGTCTTAATCAATGAGTTTTCGCATCTGGGGCAATTACTTTTGCTTTGAAAAGCTCAAGTGTAAATAGTTACAACACACTTTTTGAAGATTGTTCCAGGCTTGCTATGCACATTAGGAAGAACATAATGTACAAGGTTTGAAAGAAACTAGAAACTGTTTTACAAAGTTGTAAACAGAGCTTGAGGCATCTTTCCTTGTGCCTACTAAAGATTAACTGCCCTCAAAGGTATCATCAAGATGTTGTTTATCTGATGCAGAAGCAATCAACTGAAAACTAAAACTTTCAACAAAACAGTTACCAAATCCATATCAGATGAGCAAATAGTATAAGCAAATTTCTCCAGAATAGAGTTTTGTGATACCCACATACTATGCACAAGTATAGACAGGGTGACTCTACATTAATGTTAAATGTGTGGATGATTGACATTTCTGGGGCACTTATACTGTTTCAGTCACATCTGGCTGGTTTTGAGAAGCAATCACTTCAGGAATTTTTAATGTTTACTTCCACACACATATTTAAAGATCAAATAGAAAATCAACTGTACAGAAATTTTTTGTTGTTGTTGTTTAGTAACACAGTGTAAACTTACTAATAAAAACTACTTTGTATTTATGTAAGAGTTTAGTTTTCAAAGCATTTCCACTTTCACTATCTCACAAAATTTTCAGAAAAGTCTTGTGATACATTATTTGATATTTTGCCCATTCTACATTTTTCTCTTTAAGTATTGCTGTATGCCTACTCCTGTGATCAAGGGAATTGATTAGTAACTCTGTACAGCATCCTATTCAATATTCATTTCATTTCTGGGAACTAGTTTATTCACTTTGTGTTTCATACATTCTCTGTTATATACTCTCCTAACCTCTCCTGGTTCCTATTTTCTATATAAACTCCTACGCATGTACGTGGGGGGAATAGTGAGTGACAGTGTTCAGACAGCCTGCTGAATTTAAATCTGAGTACATTTCTAGGTGAACCCCTTGGATCTGGTTACTCAGGCTTTGGAGGACTTCAGTCCCCCTAGACTCTGGCCTCAGACTTTTGGTTCCACATACCAGAAGACCCTTTAAGAGGTATCATCCCTCCACCCTCATCTCCTTGCTCTGGGATTCCAACATCACGTGGCTTAGCCTGTGGTATGTATATATAATCACTCAATAAATTGAAGTTGTCAATATCATATTTTGCCATTAAAAGTGATGTTTTATTTTAAAAGTTTTTTCAGGGGTTAGCATTACATAGGTAGAGAATAAAGGTAACCGAGAGGCAGAGATTTTAATGACACTGTATTACTGTTTATTCAGTCAGAAGGAGCAATCTAAAGTTTTATTACAGTTGTATCATTATTTATATCACATCAAATCGAGCAAATTTTTGCATTTTAATTGACTTGAACACATTTATACAAAAATATTTTTAAAAACTTACTTCCCCTTGTGTGTTGGGCACCCTCTTGTCATCTATTTCTGTAAGAGAAATAGGTATAATGTATTAGGCATGTAATATTCTTTCTTGTAATGCATATATTAACATTTTCAACAACACAGATAAAAATGTTTTAATAATTGCCTTATACAGAAACTATAGCTTACAGCTAGGAAAGAGAGGAGGACAGAGGTGAGTGGTTTCCTTCTGATATAACCTTCTCCCAAAGGTTTCAAAAAGGTATAGAAAAAGCTTTCTTCTTGACATCCCAGATTTCTCACCTTTCAGCAGTTCAGAAAGGGGGCCAGGGAAGTGACTCTTGGAACAAAGTTAGGTGTCATCAGCCTTACACTTAAGGTGTCAGCAACCTCCTCTCCTCATTGATTGTGCTGCTGCTGCTGCTGCTATCCATTAATGAGAGTCTTTGTCAAATTTCCTCAAGTTTGTCACTACCCAAATCAAATCTCCTTTTCCACTCAGTCCAATCACTATGACTACAAGGAAGGCAGTACCCTCTCTAGATATGTATCTGGAAAGAACTAATTGCTCCATCAAATATTTCTTATGACAGTGCTTGGGTGGCTTCTTATGATTGTGCTGTGTATGAAGGGTTGTGCGGAGTGGTGAGGTGGAGGAAGAGATGCTTACACATGCCCCTTCCACAGCAGGAAGATGTTCTGGGCTGGGTTTCTTTTTCACTTTGTCACCTACATTGTATGGCATCTGCCTCTTGACCTAGTTCCCCTTTCCTGATCCTTATGCTAGGCCCAAGGCTCAAAGACTAACCCCATGATCCAAAAACTGAATGAGAAGTTCATCAAAGAATATCTGCTTAAAGACAATGATGTAGATCTGTATTGACATAAAAATATATGCCATGTAAGTGAAAAATATTTCAAAACTAAATGAATGGTATTTTTATTTAATAAAGGATAGATATATGTAGATAGAGTGATACATATATGCATAGAAGACTACCCAATATGTTAACTGTAGTTATCCTGAGGTGACTGAATAACATATTCTGTTTTATCCCTAACTGTACTGCTTTTCTTTTTATAATGAGCATGTATTACTTTTATAACAAAAAGCAGTATATATGTATATATGTGGATATATATACACACAAATATATACATATATGTAGTATAATTTCTCTATAAATCCAACCATGCATGAAGTTGGTATTTCATATAGTAAGAGAACAAACTGACTAAACAGCTAGAATGGGAATAGTATATGGAACCATTGTTTATTCTAATCTGATATCTTGGTTACTAAATGTTAAAAAGTTATGGAAACTTCTGATAAATTGTACTTTCTTTATATAAGGGAGGACAGACAGTTTAGTGTGGCAATCACAAGTGTCTGATGCAATAACTGTAAGTATGTGGGGCATTTTCAGGCAGCTATGAATATATTAAATTGAACAATCCTGTCTGCAACATTTTTTTGCTATCACAAAATATCAAATATGATCCACTGTAACAATGTGGTACTGTGATCCATTGGATTATTAAATACCAGTGGGGTTTCTTAATATTTTGCTTTTGATTAGGAATTTACAAAATCCAACCCAGGACCTATAACTTTATGTTTTAGAAACACAATGGGATCTGATCATTCAGATTTTTACTTTTCCTACTGTCTCACTACAACACCCACTAAACCAGTGTTTTCCCAAGGCAACTATGAGGGCTTCACTTATTAAATATTTCAATGAAAAAACGTTTGTTCTGCTGTTGCTGTTGAGTTATGCTTATTAAATTATCTATGTTGCGAAGGCAAGGATTAAAAAAATCAGTCTTATATTCTTGTCTTGAAATTGAAAAGTGAAAATTAAATAACTCACTTTTCAGGTAACATTGACTCAGACAAAAGTACAAGGGAAGCCAACAACAGATCATAGTTTTCTTGAGATTCACTGATTTAAATGTATTTCTATTTTTCTTAATAGATTGTTACTAAATTGGGGAGGTTAATGTTTTCTGCTTCCCAAGAAGCTCATATAGACACACATGCATGCACACACACACCGTGCACATCAGCACATGCAATGGGACCACAGACCACCACAAATACAGTTTCTCTCTAATTTGTACCAAGAAGGTTATAACCAAAGGAGAAGACTCCCAAAATATATGCAAGTCTTGCCAGCTCTTTACATAAAAACATAAAAATGTCCTCAATAATATCTCCTTTCTTTTTCCTCAGGGCCTCAAATTCTGACCCCATTGGCAGTCTCAGAAGTCTTTAGGAAACTGGATAGCACATGAAACATAAGAATATACCCCTGTCTTCAAATATTGTTTAGCTCTCTCATCAAACCAGAAAAAAAAATACTATTTTGGAGTAGGGTTGAACAAAATCAGTTTATTAGCAGATTATCCATTATCAAAAAATATAAATTTTCTGAAAGAGGCTTTTGTAGCTACTCCAGCCATATCTTGTCTATATTTCTCCATTTCTCAAGGACCACTTAGTCTGAAAGAAGAAATTTCTTGGTTTGGAAGGAAAATGTAAAACTCATTTAAAAAAACATTTTAAGAAATGTTGTCATCATTAAAGATGAAGATAGAAACAGAAATTTCTGTTTTGAGTATTGATTAGTTAGAATACTCTTAGGATATTTAAATTCATGAAAGGAACAGGACAATGAGAATGCATGTGGATACACACATAAACTATAAACACCCAGTGTCTCCTTGTCTTAGTCAATGATATCTCATTCAATTTTGGAAAACTAGTTGTAATAAAAAATTAAGTGCCTACAAAAATGAAGTGTAAGAGCAAAGGAAACACGAAGAACATTGTCAAAAAAACAAGGAAAAGTCAACTATAATAGAATGAGAACTGTAAGTACTAAGAAATGGGCAGAATGCACAGACAGAACACTAAGGAAAACCTAAAGAGCCATGGTTGAGGCTGGCAGAAAAATCTGTCTTGGAGAAAGCACTGGAGAGCATACATGATATCTAATACTGTTTCTTCCATTTGTCTGTCATGACCACACTTAAGCCAAGTAAAATTCCTGAAATACAGAGTTTTCCTCATGTGTGAAATGGAAAAGAGGAGGAATGATAATTCTGACTCTGCCTTCCTCGTTTTCTCATAGTTTGTTTTGAGAAATAAAAAAAATGAAAAAATGAGAGCACAATTTCCCACTCCTTAAGTACAGACTATAACTTCCTTCCAAAGAGTGCAGTATGGAAAAGGAGCAGGAGGAAATGAGTCTCTTTATGGTGGGGAAACTTAATTCTGCCAGGTGACCAAGGTCAACACAAGTCATAATTTGTGTTGATCCCTTGATACGATGCTATGAAGGTGGGACTTTATATCAATGATCCTCCTCCTCAAACCACTTAAGCCCAGTCTAGTCATGAGAAAAGCATCAGATAAATTCCAAGACAAGGGCATTGTACAAGATTGCTGACCAGTACTCTTCAAAACTGTCAAGGTCATGAAAAACAAGAAAAGTCTGAGAAATTGTCATAGCCAAGAGGAGCCTAAGGAGACATGATAATTACATGTAATGAGGTACCCTAGATGGGATTCTGGAACAGAAAAAAGGGCATTATAAAATTATCTCAATAAACTATGGATTTCAATTAATAAAAAATACATCATTATTGGGTTATTAATTGTAACAAATAGTAATGACTTAGAATATTAAGAATAGGAAAACTATGTGTGAGGAAGGTGCTACATGGGACTCAATGTGCCCTCTGTTTAATTTTTCTGTAAATCTAAAACTCTTTAAAAATTAAGCCCATTAATAAAAACATGAAAAATAAAAAAATCACTAAATACAAATAAGTAACCCTAAGAGTACATTTTTTTCTTACTGTCAGAATTCTGTGTGTATTTTGAAGAGCAACAGAGAGTGATGATTAGAAAGTAGGCAATGTAACTAAAAACAAGGTCATGAAAATATCATTTTAAATTATTACATAGGGCCAATTAAACAGATACAAGGAAAGGCAAGAGTGAGCTTACAAAGAGAATATTTCAAAGTTTAGTTGAAGTTGTTGAAAGCTGATGCAAGTAAAAATGTGTTAGAGGAAAAAATGAGGAGTTAAACAATTTTCAAATAAGTCCATAATAATGGGAGCACTTTTCCTTGATTTATTTACTGACTGAATGTGGGGAGATAATGGAACAAAGTATAAAATAAAATACCACTAGTATCTGTTTGATTATACATATCCCCCAGCTTGCTGCTTCTGTGCATTTATCCCCCATATCCAGAAAACTCCTGCCTTCATACCAAATACTACTATCCCTCAGAGTTCTGTTCAAATGGCATTTCCTCTGAGAAATCTTTCCCAATTCATGTCTCCCCTATGCTCAATTGGAACTCATCTCTTCCCCAACCAACACCCACAGCACTTCCTTTACTCCTGTCTCATAGAACTCATCACCATATACCCTATATCATGTCCATTAGTGTTTTTATCTCCCCAGGCAACCTGTAAAAGAATGAGGATTATCCTCCATGTTTGACTTTTCCACACCTCTAAGCACAATAGCAAAGCTGGCACACAATAACAACCTGTCAAATAAATTTATCTTAATGCCTGTGTTTCATAAAACCAGACCATCTGTTTGCTGTTTCTCTGTATTCCAAATTACAATAGTAGTGCAATTATTTGCTCACAGTAGGTGCTAAATAAATACTTTTAACAATTTTTAAGTGTTCAGTTTGCAAACTTTTTAAGGCAGAATCCATCACTTCCATTTTTAAAAATCATTTTACTAGGTTCAAATGCTACAGACACTCAAATTCTTATAAATATTGCCTAAGTAGCTCAAAGGGAATCTTAGAGGAAAAATAAGGATGTATGAATTCCCTCTGTTGGTTTCTAGAGATTGGGAAGATATCTATTTCAAGGACAATATGTATAAGACAAATTAAAAATAAGTGGTAGGCAAGGTCAAATCAGATATATAATTTTATAGAAACTAGCCTTAGACAATAACTAAAACCATGGAAATGAATAATTTATTCAGGATATTGGCTGCTAAAGAGCACTGACCCATATATAGAATGCTTTGGTAAGAAGAGACTCAGTTTCTTAGACTAAACTCCAAAGATACAGACTTTTGATGAATTTAGATAACAGAGGGTCACTTGAGTCTTCATTTTAGGCAGCTATTTTGGAAATGTGAGGGAAAAAGTCAGTTTAGTGGAAATTGGAGGACTTCCAATAGAAACAGTCTTGTAAGTTCATGCTTTGAAGACTCTTCTGCTCAAAAGCAATAGCAATGGCAGATTAAATACAAAAAGAGATGACTAAAAAGATAAAGCCACAGTTGAAAATTAGTTAAACATCTCCAAGGACCATAAATACAAGAAAAGCAAAATGCAATAAGCAGGTTGGAAACCATGGGCCTGAAAGTCTTTAGATCCAGAAGTTGACCAAGGCAACTAGAACTTCTAATCTCTCAGCTGAACTGACTTTGTGTGAAAGAAGTGACAAAGGCCAGACTTGCTGCCTGGAAGTGGAAGCAGGGATCTCTCATCTGTGTTGAGAAAAGGCACTGATCTGTGTATCCAGTGAGATGGGAGAAAGTGGACATCTTAGAACAAGCCACCACAAGCTAGCTAATTGCCTCTGCTTTACTTCTAGTATCATCATAAAACAGGAGTCCTTGATGTCCCACTTACGATCTCATTCCAGATGAAAAGTATATATAGTACTGAATACAGAAAGACTCAAGAACATTAACAAGGAAGAATGAGCATAAAGGAGAGAAAATTTCCACTCACAAGGAGTTGAAAATTAAAATTTCGAGACATAAGAAGAAAAGGAAAATTATTTTTTAGGAATACTGCTTAAAAAGCAAGAGGAATATGAATTCTTCCAGGTGAAATGAAAACATCAGAGCAATCTGAAAACATCAGGGCAGTTTTAAAATGTCTCTAAAATGTATATATTTTGGACTTACAAAGAGATGAAGAAGAAAGCATAATTTCTCATGAGAAATCATGAAGCCAGAAGGAAGCAGCACAACAGTTTCCAAGTACTGAACAAAATGAATTATCAACTGTAGAATTCTACATTCAGTAAAATCATCCTTTAGCAATGAAAGAGAAATAAAGTTTTTCTTTACCCACCATCAGACAAAGGAAACCAAGAGAATTTGTCACTAGCAGATATACCCTCACTAGCAGATGTACCCTAAATGAATGGCAAAGGAAATCCTCTACAACCAGAAGAAAAATGATTGAAAAAAGGAGTCTTAGAACAACAGGAAGAAAAGAAGAATAATGAAAAAAGCAAAAATGTGAGTAAATATCATAGATTTTGCTACCTCTCTTGAGTTGTTTACATTATGTTTGACAAGTAGATAAAAAATTATGGTTCTCAACCTATATAGAGGGAATATTTAAGATAATCATATAAGTAAGAGATGGTAAAGAGACTTAGAGGGAAGTAAAGACACTTAGAGGGAAGTTTCTGTACTTTACTCTGATAAAAGTTGGCACCAGCAAACTGTGATAAGTATGTATGCATAATAGCACAATTGCTAAAAATCCATACAAAGAGATAAACTAAAAAATGTTATAGATACATCAAAACGGAATTATAAAACTGTTCAAGTAACCTAGGTGAAGATTAAAAAAATATATAAAGGAGAAACAAAAAACAAAGTGACAACTGGAAAACTAAAGTGGTAGATGTAAGTCCTACCATATCAGTAATTATATTAAATATAAATGGCCCAAATAAACCAATTAAAAAACACACTGGGCCAGGTGTGGTGGCTCATGCCTGTAATCCCAGCACTTTGGGAGGCCAGGGCAGGCCAATCGCCTGAGGTCAGGAGTTCAAGACCAGCCTAGCCAACATGGTGAAACCCTGTCTTTACTAAAAATACGAAAATTAGCCAGGTGTGGTGGCATGCACCTATAATTCCAGCTACTGAGGAGGCTGAAGCAGGATGGTCACTTGAACCCAGGAAGCAGAAGTTGCAGTGAGCCGAGATCATACCACTGCACTCCAGCCTGGGTGACAGCAAAACTCTGTTTCAAAAAGAAAAACAAACACACACACACACATACACACACACACACATTGGTACAGTGGATAAAAATCAAAATAACCTAACTATACACAAGGGCATTATGTTGAGTGAAAAAAAAAAGCCAATTTCAAAAGGTCACATACTGTGTAATTCAATTCATATAACATTTTTGAATGACATTTTGTTATTCAAGATGGAGAAGAGATTAGTGGTTGCCAGGGATCAAGAATAGTGAGATGAGGAAGGAGTGGGTATAACTGTAAAGTAGTAGCAAGAGGGAGATCTTTGTGGTGATGGAATAATTCCATTTGATTGCCATAGTAGGTATGCAAATCTACGCAAGTGATAAAATGCCATCAAACTATAAGCACACATGTACTCACTCATGTCAATTTTATGGTTTTGTTATTGTACTGTAAATGTTACCATTAGAGAAAACTCAGTGAAAGGAACCAGGAACCTCTCCAGGCTATGTTTAAAACTTTCTGTGAATCTTTTATTATTTCCAAATTAAAAGTTAAAAGAAACAAATTATGTCAACAAAAATTTGAGATTGGAAATAATTTAAGAAAAAATTAATAAATCAAAAATATTACTGAGAAATTTACCCAAATCCAATACCAAAAGATAAAGATATAAAATACATGAAACAATGGTTAACAGACATAAGGAAGAGATTAAGAATCTGGCCAGGCGCGGTGGCTCATGCCTGTAATCCCAGCACTAATCCCAGAGGAAAATACAAAATTAGCCAGGCATGATGGCAGGCACCTGCAGTCCCAGCTACTCAGGAGGCTGAGGCAGGAGAATCGCTTGAACCTGGGGGCGGAGGTTGTGGAGAGCCGAGATCACGCCATTGCACTCCAGCCTAGGCAACAAGAGCAAAACTCCATCTCAAAAAAATAAATAAATAAATAAAATAAAAAGTAAATAAATAAATAAAAATCTGCAAAAAACATATAAAAGAGCAGATTTAGAATGAGAGGCTAAAAGAAATGTTAGAAAATGTTTTATAAGTGAAGAGATACATAAATATTATAAATAAAACAGATGCCAAGAAAGTTAATGAAAATAACCCTACACCCAGACCATAGAAGTAAAAGTTTATAACATCACATTTAAAAAGAAATCTTGAGGGTAACAAGAGCTAGAAAGGACAATTATTAACTGTGGGAAAATCTCACCTGCAATAACAAATGGCAAAGGCAAAGCCATGGAAGTAAACAAAACTATTTTTTTCTACCCACTAAGTTGTATTCAAAAAGGATACAGCCATTTTCAGACAATTGAAAAAGATCAATCATTACAATGACTTTTATTTTATCAATGAATAAAATCGATGTATATTTATACATTCCAGAGTGTTTAAAAATAAAAGATCAACTATTCATTCAAAGTGAATGAAACAAATATTTGTACATTTTATAAATCCTTTAGCTGAAAACATTTTTCACCGCAACTAGATTATACATCTCCAGACAGAATGGAAGAGGGAGGAAACTGTAGACAATTGTTTCCAAACCTAATTTTATCCTACTCTAAGAGCAGAATTGGTTTATTTTTCTTACTAATATCTTTCTTGAACAGATGAAATTATCAAGATAAAAGTCCTTTCTTTTAAAAACATACACTTTTGTGCAATAAGCTTGTTTTTCTTGGTTCCAAAATAACTTCAAAATAATTTCCTCCTTATTCTGAATTTTTGGAGAGTATCAAAAAAGAGAAAATTTCTTTTTAAAAGGGAAACATATTACTACATTTTATTTAGAATTCAAACATATGATTTTTTTTTCTTGGCTCACTCATTCTGGAGCTACTCTAATGAGCTGACAGGAAGTCAGTCTATTTTAGTCATCAGTCAATAAATTATGATATTATTTTATTAAGAACATGTTAATAAAAATTGTATGTTTTGTGATTTCAATTAATTTTATGACAAAAGGTTAAAACACAAATACTAATCCTAAGATTAAGTGGATAATATCTTTTTCTTAATTTACAACAGGGCAGGTTGAGCAGCAAAGTGGCAGCCTGCTATGTTGGGGCGATGGCCTCATTTTCGTCATATTAATGCGAGATACATAAGCAGGTGAGTGTCAGAGGAGAAGGTAGGATTGCGGGCAATCCTAAACCAGTTAGTTAGGTAGAATTCACTGAAATTGAATTAAATTTCTCAAAACCACCATCGCTGTGTGGGATGATATGATACACAAAAGAAATAAACTTGATTATTTCACTTATCAAAGCATTCCTTTGGCATTGTCTAAAAATAACTATTAGCTGATAGAGCCAAGCATCCCTGCTCTAATAGGAGAAAGGAAATTGAGATTTCCCAATATTCTTTTCCTTCCATGGCAGAGACTAGGGTTGTGTTCAATGATACATGTTTTTCTCACCATTTCATTGACACTTTTTTAATCTGATGATTTACTTTTATTCCATCCCTTAAAACTAATCCTAGGAAAGAGCTTAGAGAAATTTCCTGAATTACCTGGAGCAACAAAGAAAGACTAAAAGGTAAGTTTTTAGTTATATTGCTAGCATTTTTTGTTAGATACAATGGTATTTGATACCTTTTAACTTCTATCAAATTTATTATTTAAAAATCATCAATCTACAATTGATGCTTAATAATTTTGTCAAAAATATAAGAAAAATATTCAGTATTAATCACTATATTATCGCGGTTTTTTTTTTTTTTTTTTTTTTTTTTTGAGAAAGAGTCTCACTCTGTCGCCCAGGGGCTGGAGTGCAACGGCACGATCTCAGTGGCTCACTGCAACCTCCACCTCCTGGTTCAAGCAATTCTCCTGCCTCAGCCTCCTAAGAAGCTGGGATTACAGACGTGTGCCAGTATTATCACAGTTTAAAAAAGGGTTTTGTAAAATATTAACTCTCAATCGCCACTAAATCTAAAACATCTCATATATACTTTAATATCAAATAAAAGAAAACAAATGGTTTAACTGTATTTAAAGAGTGGGAATAAATATAGAGAGGTCATTATGTCAATGTTACAATTCACTCTTATGTGTGAGTAAAATTTATGATTAAGAAGTGTTGTGTAATTGTTTTCTAAGGCAGTGGGCGTCACCTAGCACAGCTGTGGAAATTCCACATCTTTTCACACGTACGTTTAAATTGAAAAATAGAGGCCATGTAAGTTTATGAAGTATGGTGATAAAGTAAATTTATGACTGTTTTTTTTTTTAAATGTCTATCAATGGAAATCCCGTAACTGATGTGGTGATAATATTTAGTTGCCAGAAAAAACCATGGCTAAGCCTTAAGAATATTCCCACTTCTCCCTGTATAGGCCTGCACTGGAATGGTCATTCATTAAACTATAGTTTTACACCGGTCGTGGTAAGTATTACTGAAGGCTGATTCTTTATCTCTCCATCTCCTTTAATCTGTAACAAGAGAGTGATCGCTACAGTTCCACAGACTTTAAACACTGGTCAGCATTTAAGTTTTTCTTCCATCTTTCAGGAGGCACTAAGAATATATTTTGCACAGAAAACACTAATAAGATTGCAGAATAAAAGTCTCAATCATGCATATATTCTTTCCCCACTTCTTTTACTCTTCTGTTGAGTTAGTGCTTAAAACAAATACTGCATCTTTCTCCATGAATTTCTTCCATGAAATTCAAAGTATTCAGGTGGGGATAGGTTATTTTCACATCCAGCCTGTGTGTCTCGCTGGATTATGAGAGGCTCAGCTGCTGTCGTTTTGTTTTTCTCTGAAAGCAGGATGTGTTTGATTCCCTTCTTTTTAAAGTTACTCAAGAGAAAATGTTGACTGCTGTGACAAAATCTGGATGAAACTGTAGTTCAATGTGTTCTAAGACTCATACTCTAGGAAATGTATGCAGAGTACACTGAGATTAATAAATGAAGTGGAAAAATCTTCTATATTAAAATGTTTTTCTTTTGAAATTTCTTGTCAATTTTGCATGTGTTTTATACTCTGTTTTTTGCCAAAGTTTAAGTATTGGCTTGTGGATGACAGGTGAACAGATATGATTGAGGTAATATTAGTGTTTAATTTGGCTACGGTCTGGAAGAATCAAACAAATAGGCAAGGCTGTGAGATCAATGGATGACTTATTGCCAGAGTGTGACACTATGATCAGAGAACCAGGTAAGGCTGGCATCTGAGGAGGTAGTCCTGACACTCTGTTCAGAATTAACACATGAACAGAACACACAAGCAGAGGCTTGCAGGGTGGAGAGTGGGCTGCAGAGGCAGCACTTTTGTATCCAAAAGACCAAATTGAAATAAAGTCAGCAGATGGAGTGGAGTTCTGAGAGATAATTTAGTCCTAAAGACCAAAATTAGGCTTTTTAAAGAACAGTACAAGATAGCAAGGTGGTATAAATAGATGGTGAAGATAAACTTCTACGAAATCAAGCATTAGCATCAGAGACACAGCCACTGAGAGCCTGGCTGTGAGAGGAGAATAGTTACTAGAAAACTGAGTAGGAACTATAGGGGATAATCACAAAACTAGGAAAGTAAACAAACAAAAAACTTGCCTTGATATTAAATTTTGAAGTTTTGCTTGAAGTAGTATGGATCAGTTTACAGCAGGTCAATGATATTGCTTAACAGAACTAGAAAAACAGGATAAATTATAAAAGACAGCAAGACCTGACGAAGCAAGAAAACTACAGAGAGCAGAGACATTCAGAGCTCGAGGCTCACAATTCAAATTTGGCCTCTGGCAGAGCACCACTACAGGAGAACAGAAAATCCGCAAGATATTTTGGCAATTGTGTAATACTAGAGTGATAAAATTGAAGACTTCAGGGAATTAAAACATGTAATTTGTCTCTGCCTTAAGATATTTGAGAGTTTCTGAAGCTATACTGGGTGAGTGAATAAATAATATGGAAATCTCTTGAAAATAGAATGTAAATTTTAAAAATACAAAGACCGCAGACGATTAGTTGAAAGGACTAGAAAAGATACAAATCAGAGGTAAACTGAATCGTACTAACACTAAAATCGGGACTTTCCTAGTACAATTTATTATTGGAATACATGATCAGTTTCCTATTCTGCCTCGCAGAGGAAAAGGTAAACCCCTGTATGTTTCGGGGCCTGAAAGAATGCTTAGCATCTCTCTAAGTTTAGTGTTGCACCCCTCTGTGTAATAAGTTGAATAGTATCCCAGTTTGCAGCCAAAAGATTATATTCAGCCAAGGCTGCAAACTGGGACACTATTAAAAACCTTAGTATATTTTCATTAGCTTTTGTTTATAATCTTTTCCTGCACTATTTTGTGGGAAAAAAAATAATTCTGTAGAGAAGTAGCAACAGAGAAAAACAATTTATGGTCCTCCTTTTGAGGTGCCCTTGAAAGTTTTTTTGTTTGTTGGTTTTTTTTTTCTTTGGTTTTGTTTTTTTTGAGATGGAGTCTCATTCTGTTACCCAGCCTGGAGTGCAATGGCATGATCTTGGCTCACGGCAACCTCCGCTTCCCAGGCTCAATTGATTCTCCTGCCTCTGCCTCCTGAATAGCTGGGACTACAGACGCCCACCACCACATCCAGCTCACTTTTGTATTAGTAGAGATGGGGTTTCACCATGTTGGCCAGGCTGGTCTCGAACTCATGACCTCAGGTGATCCGCCTGCCTCCACCTCCTAAAGTTCTGGGATTACAGGCGGGAGCCTCCACACCCGGCCTGCCCCAGAGATTTAATCATAAGGACATCAGTGCTATCTTTGACAGTCTCCGAAGGAATTTACCATCATGTATCTGAAAACAACAGTGAAATCTCAATTATCACATTTCAGTAGATTCTCCATTTTTGTATCCAGCATGTTTCCCATCCAGCTACTCACCAGGCCCAACCCTGCTTAGCTTCCAAGATCAAATGAGATGGGGCGCTTTCAGGATGGTATGGCGGTAGACCGTATCTAACATGTTTGAAGGTAAAATCTCTTTCTTCACAGTGACCTTTGGATTACAACTATTGACTAGGTAATCTACAGTTGAACAATATAAGGAGGGGACAAAAACAAAAATTCCATAGAAGGCTTTAGATCTACTAATTCAAAACAATCATTGACCCATGAGCCTTCAGAATTGAATGGAAATAAATCAAAGAGAAATGAAAGAAATTGTTATGCACAGCTCAATTTCATTTTGCATGTATAGTTGTCGTTTCCTTGTGTTATTAGCATTCTAGCATAGAATCAATCTGTTCAACGTGCCACAGAAATCTATCATGTATTTCTTACCTACAGTAGAGGATTAGAATTATAATTTCTTTTTAGTAGGGCTAAATGCAGTAGGGCTATGAAAAATCTCCTAAGCCAGCTATTGTGAAGCTTGTCTTCCTGACTTATCAAACTCTCCTTTCAAAAATGAGCTCTGTTTATAAGCCCTTTGCTGGGCTGTGTTGAAGGCCTATCATTTGGGGCTTCACGTTAAGCCACTAGGCAGTGGTTTCAGTTGTGTTTTTCTTTGAGTTCTCAGAGTTAGTCAAAACTGGGCTCCAAACTGAAACCACCAGAACAATAAAGTTATATGCACTGGAAAGGGGAATGTGAGGAAAAGAAGAAAATTGGAAGAATAGTTTTACCCTGTTGTGCCAAGATTCACACAGCTGTATTTTTCTTTCAATATTATTTATAGCTTTCCATTTTAAATGATGAAAGTGGGAACATACCTCATTACTTAATATATTTTTATCTCTCTGAACCCCCTAAAATGGCTCATTTTAGGGGATACCAATAAGAACCTGGTATAAGATATTCTCTGTGGAAATAGTGGTGGAAATTACAAAGAAAACACAAGATAGATTATGCTGATTTATTCAAAAAGAACTCTCAACCAGGAATTGTCCCATCTTTCAGGTTGGAAATCTTCCAAACTACCTTTCTGTTTATATTTCTTAATTTCTGCTGCCACTTCCAAGCACAGTAAAAGAAGAGCAGAAAAAGTAGATTATTTGAAACCTCAAGAGTCTGCTTTTCATTAGTATTCTCAAGTTTTAGGAACTCAGTTTCTCTTATAAGACATATTTTATCCTACCACACAACCATTTTATATGAGAACCAAAGAACTATTGCATCATCTTATCAGTTGTGATTTTCAATCACTGGTACATTTTTTTCTGCCTTCTTGGAGTTTGAATTTGCCACGTTTGCTCCAGAAAAATAAGTTGATTCGTTTAATGGATGGGTTTTCTTTGGGGATGACATCAGTTTAAATAGCAATACTTATTCCAGTAATTCTAGTTTTTTTTAAAAAAAATCTATCTTCTTTTGAGAGAATTACCTAGAGAACTGATTGTAAACATACTTTTAACATAACTTTTACAGATTAGAAATAATTATTAGATGTTTGAGGCAATGTTGGAAAACTAATGAAGTAATTATTTAACGTGCATTTAATCCCTTCCCAATAATATATTTTTATGTCATTTTGATATATAGATTCCTTTAAATAGGATTTGAATAATTTAGGTATTAATCATTTTAAAACACTAATATTTCATTTTTCTACCTAAGATATCACAAAAGTATTCTCATCAGAGTCCCCAAATAAAGTCTTATGACCAATTTCTTTACAAGTAAAAGTAGGGGAAATAATTGATGTGAGCATGAGAAAATTATTCAAAGATTAACAATTTGAACGATGATGACAGGAAATTTTGAGAGGATTCACTTTAAACATGGTTCTGAGAGGCAGTGGAATAAGAATAGAATTAGCTGCTTACCACTATTTGAAATATTTAGTTCTCTTTTTACTTCACAGAAATGTTTTCTCTTTTTTTTTTCACGGAGGTCGCTAACATTGACAGTGACTTACTAAATCTGCTTTGTAACTTGCATTAGTCAGCCAGAGCACTTGTAATAGATTTTCATTTCTAGAGAAGATATTGGAATGTAAAGGTAAACTTGTAAAATATTTCTTTATATCTTGTAAATTTAATTACTTGCCATGATTGTCCAACTTAAAATTATTATCAACGTCTTTCTTTTTTTTTTTTTTTTTTTTTTTTGAGACGGAGTCTCGCTCTGTTGCCAGGCTGGAATGCAGTGGTGCAATCTAGGCTCACTGCAACCTCCACCTCCTGGGTTCAAACGATTCTCCTGCCTCAGCCTCCCGAGTATCTGGGATCACAGGCAGACACCACCACGTCCAGCTACTTTTAGTTATTATTATTATTTTTTTTTAGTAGAGACAGCGTTTCACCATGTTGGCCAGGATGGTCTCGATCTCTTGACCTTGTGATCCGCCTGCCTCAGCCTCCCAAAGTGCTGGGATTACAGGCGTGAACCACCGCGCCTTTGAATTGCTAGGTAATAATTTTCTATGACTAATTTGGGGATTATCATTCATGCATACAAACTGAAGCAAAGCTATGTTTAATATTGGGTTTCACAGAGAGTAGAACAGTGGTTACTAGGGACAGGGTAAGGGCAGGGGGAATGGGAAGATATAGGTCAAAGTACAAAGTTGCATTATGTATGATAAATAAGTCTAGAGAACTAATGTACAACAGAAGGTCTAGAGTTAATAATATATTCACACTGGTACTTTGCTAAGAGAGCAGATTTTAGCTACTCTTACCATGAAATAAAGGAGGAAAGGAAGGAAGAAGGTAGGAAGGAAGGAAGGAAGGAAGGAAACGTGGGAGGGGAGAGAAATAAAAAAGTAATGATATGAGATATTTGGTTTGTTAATTTGCTTGACTGTAGTAAACATTTCACTATGTATATGTATGTTAAGGTAAGTATATCAAAACATCATGTTGTATTTTTAAATATATATACAGTAAAAGATAAAATAAAATTAGGTTTCAGTGTATCCTTATAAAGCTAAATATGATTGGACATTTGATAATTTTGAAGCTTTTTTACTTTGATCAAATTGCCAAATCACAGAATTGCTCATTTAAGTCATATTCTTATTTATAGTTATGCTATTTTATATCTTCCATGGATGAGTAATTTATTTTTTCCAAACCCTTTTGCATTTTGAACGGTGTAGATATAACCATTGCAAATTTCAAAATAATTGTATCTGAGTATCACTATTATAAGTATACACTATTATAATTATTAAAATAACATAAAATAAAGCAACATTCTCTTTAACTAGAATTCTGTATAACAAGAGGCAAACTTTTATTTTTTAGTTATAGATGGAAAATTTATTCTTAAAATCACAAGATGTTACTGTACACATTAAACACATATGGATGATCTGTTTATAAACAAAGTGGTAATCTTTTCATGGCTTAATCAACTGAAGGCATCCTATCATCAATGAAAGACTTTTTTTTTGTTACTAACCGAGAAGTCAATGGAACAATATCCTTAAAATCCTATTTCACGTTCTATAACTTTTTATCAACTTGAAAAATACAGAAGTTAGTTTCTGTCACTTGATCATCTGAAACAAACATTCACTTCTCATCCTAAATAACATGCCTCAAAAAAACCAATGCTTCATTTATTGAGTTTTAAAGATTTATGGATTAAATATCTGTGTAATTGGATTCTGTTTTCAGCTCTTGGGGTTTTTACCTATCCTGAAAATCTTAACCTTCATGTAGTTTCTCAATTTTCTTGTCTCAAATGTAATTTACTTGAGGGTTGCACAGTGTGTTCTAAAATGCAGGGATTATTTCTAGTAGCTATATGGAAGAACTGTGAAAGGACAGACCTGTAACAAGTACCAGCTCAATATGTTTGGCACCAAGTTCAGACAGGAAAATGGAATATACATATATCTATAGCTAGAGAGACAGAAAGATGAAGGAAAAGGAGTTTTATCTTTGTATAAGTCTTAAACTAAACCATTTTTTTCTTATAATGGTGACATAAGAGAAAAATAGAATAAAAACACATTTAAATGCAGTTTGTAGATTAACGCCTATGGTAGTCTGTGTCTTATATGTAAGATTGTTTGTCACCATGGATCAAAATGTGTCCAATATTTTAACAATAATTTATTGCACATATACTCAGTGCTATGCATCCTTTTAGGAACTGAGGTCCAACCCTCCTGGGGAGTTTAAACTCTATCGAAAAAGACAGATGATTAAAAAGCAACCACAGTACAGTATGATAAATAAGGGCTGCAACAGAGGAAGCACAGAGTGTGGGGGAAGTATATATCAGGGGCATCTATCTTATCATTTTTTTCCTTAAAGGAAATAAATATTTATAAGCTTGCTGCTGAGATGGCCAGCAAAGGTGAGTGGGCAAGGAAGATGGGTAGGGTAAGACTGGAGATGAGAAAAGATCTTCATCAGATGAAACAGCTTGTGGGAATGTCCCTGAGCTGTGAGAGAGCACGACGTTTTTAAGAAATTAGAAAAAGCTCAAATATTTGGACTATAGAATGCCAGGGTTGAGTTCAGAGAAAGGGTTGAAGATTTAGTAAGACTAGATGATTCAGGGATTTGAAACTGTATGAAGAAGTTTGTAGTTTATTCCAAAAGTGATGGAAAACCAATGTAGGGTTTTAAACAGAAAGAGGCATGATCAGATTTCTTTCGTAGAATGATCATTCTGACAGTTATGTGTAGAATGAATTGGAGGAGTCCATCCTGGATACAGGTAGCTCAGTTAGGAAGACATTGCAGTTATTCAGGTGATGGATGATGAAGGTTGAAACAGGTGAGAGAGATGCTTAAGAGAAAGAAAGGACTTGACTTGCACACTGACTCGACGTGGGTGAGGGTGGGGAAATGGGTGACAGGAAAAGTGAGTCAAACATTATATCCAGTTTCTGGTGTAGATTTTAAGTTCATGGAATTGTTCATATTGTTGTACTTACTGATTATCCAAGTATGTAGAATTCAGTTACAGTCACTCTCAGGAGTGAAAGCAGAGCTGAAGACACAGATTTGGGAGTCTTCAGCATCTAGGTTGTCAATAAAGCCATGAGAAAGGATGACAATGCCCAGGAAGAGGGTGGAGGACTAGAGAAGTAGAGGGCCAAGGTAGCAACTCTAAGTAATAGCAACAGATAAGGAATAGACTGCAGGGAAGAGGCCTGTAAAAAGATACAAGAGAAGCCAAGGATTCGAGGGGAAACCTCATGGTAACCTATACAACTTACATCAGCGTCATTCTTCAGGGTATGCTTGAAGTTGTCCTGGATCAGCTACTCCACATTTGCATGAGTGGCACATGTGTAAACTGCTTACACATGGCGTGCTGTTTAGGTAGATTATTTGTATCATACCGTGTCTGGGCACATATGTGGTAAAAAAAAAAAAAAATAGATACTTTATAGAGTTTTCTCCTATTTTTTTTTCACGTTTTATGCTCGATTTCAACATGAATGACATTATGGCAGATCAATCAGATATTCTTTTGCTTGTAATTTTGCTTATTAAAGTTTTTAAAGCAGTATTTTGAGTTCAGTATATAATAACCATATTTCAGACCTTTTGAGGAGGTTTGGCAGGAGGTTGAGGGTATCACAAGACTCTCTGGAAATCTGTTCTTGTAAAATAAAATTTTGGTGGTTTAAGAAAATAATTCAGGAACAGATGGATCAAATTTACTTCCACATACATGAATTTGAATACGAAGTGGTTGACCAAATGCATTTTGCATTCATCTAAATATAATTCTGTGAGTACTGACCTGGCAAAAAATGCTGAGTTGTGTGTTCTTTTGCTTTTCTAATATTTGGCCATTATGTTGTAATAGTCAATTTTAAAAAAAATTTTCTGGCAGCTCATTGTTTTCAGTTGCTTACATATTTTTAAGGTTAAGGACAACGTTATTAAACAAATATTGTTGTTCAAGTTTCTTAAGAATTCTTATTGTAGCAGATGTTTCAGATGCCTTGTGTCCAGAAAGGTCCACAATCATCTCTGGTTGACTGAACCTATCTCATTTTCTGTCGTTCTCCTAAAGCTAATACCTCCAGCTTCCCTGGTACCTTTTAATGTGACTTGGTTTCAGTACCACGTTTTCCTGTTTGTCTCATGACTTGATGCCACCTCTTAAAAGCTGGTGCACAGAACTGAACACAACATTCCAGACCAAGGGATAAGGCATTACAATTCTGCTATTGTAGCAGAGGACTAATATGATCTTGTTTACTTCATTCCACCTCAACTTCATGCCACATGCATGTTCCCTCTTTCTACCTAGGGCATTCTCTGACTCTAGGAGAATCAAATGCAGGTGAAGTTAATGCTCTTGGGGGACAGTTCACAACCAATAGAGGACTGATGCCCGCGAGTGAAAACTTCAGCCTCCTGTTCTTCAGGTTGGCAGCCGCAGCAAGGCAGGCTAGATGCCTCTTAGGAGGTCCCAACATAGTCAAGCCTTCATTTCACAGCAATGACCTTGATAATGAGTCTTTTATTTCCTCCTTCTCTCACTTATTCTTGCTTTCTGAAACTCTATCCCAGATAAAGTACTTCCATCCAAAGCCTTTTCACAGTCTCTGCATTCCAGAGACTCTAAGTCATTCATTTTTCATATTTATCTGTGACATGAAATAATACATCCTTGAACTTCACTGAACAAAGATCAAGAAGTATTTATTCTTCTTTTATGTTAATTGAAATTTTACCAAATTAGTAGGGTAAAAAAAGGAGTCATACTTTCTATTCTATTCCAGGAAATCTCCTTCAGTGAATACAACTACATAATTCAATTATTACAATTCAACATGAATAAGATGTGTTAAATACAACATATACTGACAAGTAAGTGGAAGAGAAGGAGTTACGTACATAGAAAAGGAAAAAGTATGACTGACCCTGATTACAAGAAGTTCAAAAAATAGTTGGAAAAATGGGATACAAACACATGTAGGAAATAACCACATATTAGATCAAAGGAATGTAGATAAATACATTATAAATTAAACTTTAAGCACTATAAAGCTGCCAAAAGCAGAATAAACAGTCAAAGGTTATCAATTTGGGGAAGGAAGCAAACATGACAAAATTTTGTTGCTGGATAAAGGGCAACTATATGAACGCATGAAGGAATATATGGACATATGTTATATGATCCCTTTGGTCTACTATGATAATTTTTTTGTTTTTCTTTTCTTATTTTTAACCTTTTATGATTGTATTTTCTTAGTGCATACAGTTTATATACCAAAAGTGGCTACATTTGGGACAATTTTTTTTTTTTTTTTTTTGAGACGGAGTCTTGCTGTTGTTGACCTGGGCTGGAGTCAATGGTGTGACCTCAGTTCACTGTAACCTCCGCCACCCAGTTCCAGCAATTCTCCTGCCTCAGCCTCCCAAGTAGCTGGGATTACAGGAGCCTGCCACCATGCCTGGCTAATTTTTGTATTTTTAGTAGAGACAGAGTTTCACCATGTTGGCCAGGCTGGTCTCAAACTCCTGACCTCAGGTGATCCACCCACTTCGGCCTCCCAAAATGCTGGGATTACAGGTGTGAGCTATAGCACCTGGCCTGGAACAATTTTTAGTAAGAGAAGTGCTTCATATAAAATTCATATCTAATGTCAATGACATATTCCATTTTTTAAAATTGTGAAGAAACTTAGATTAAAACACATCCAATGCAATTTCTATAAAAATATCAACATTATTTTTCACAGAATTAGAAAACAACAACCCTAAAATTCATATGGAAACAAAAAGGAGCTTGAAGAGCCAAAACAATCCTACACAAAATGAACAAATCTGGACGTATCGCATTACTGGAATTCAAATTATTCTACAAGGCTATAGTTACCAAAACAACATCTTACTGGTATAGAAGTAGATACCCAGACCAATGGAACAGAATAGAGAACCCAGAAAGCCAGTTACAACCAAATGATCTTTGACAAAGCATACAAAAACATAAACTAGGGACAAGACACCCTATTCAATAAATGGTGCTGGGAAAACTGGCAAGCCACATGTAGAGAAATAAAACTGGGTCCCTATCTCTCACCATATATAAAAATCAAGCCAAGATGGATCAGAGTCTTAAATCTAAGACCTGAAGCCATACAAATTCTAGAAGATAACGTAGGAAAAATTCTGTAAGACATTAGCCTAGGCAAAGAATTCATGACTAAGACCCCAAAAGGAAACGCAACAAAAACAAAAATACATAAATGGGATATATTTAAACTAAAAAGCTTCTACACAGCAAAAGAAATAATCATCGGAGTAAACAGAAAACCCATGGAATGGGAGAAAATATTTGCAAACTATGCATCCAACAAACGACCAATATCCAGAATCTACAAGGAACTCAAACAAATCAGCAAGAAAATAAATAAATAATCCCATTAAAAAGTGGGCAAATGACATGAATAGGCAGCTCTCAAAAGAAGACATACCAATGGCCAATAAATGTATGAAAAAAATGCTCAATATCACTAATCATCAGGGAAATGCAAATTGAAACCACAATTAGATACACCTTACTCCTGCAAGAATGACCACTATCAAAAAGTCAAAAAACAATAAATGTTGGTATGGATGTGGTGAAAACGGAATGCTTAAAAGCTGCTAGTGGGGATGTAAACTAGTGCAACCTCTATGGAAAACAGTATGGAGTATTTTCAAAGGACTAAAAGTAGATTTACCACTTGATCTAGCAATCTTACTACTGGGTATCTACCCAAAGGAAAATAAGTGAATATATCAAAAAGCACCCACATGCATATGTTTATTGTTGCACAATTCACAATTGCAAAGATATGGTACCAACCTAAGTGCCCATCAACTAATGAGTAGATAAAGAAAATGTGGTATACATACACCATGGAATACTACTCAGCTGTAAAAAGAATGAAATAATGTCTTTTGCAGCAACTTGGATGGAGCTAGAGGTCATTATTCTGAATGAAGTAACTCAGGAATGGATAAAACAAATATTGTACATTTTCCTTTACAAGTGGAGGTAAGCTATGGATACACAAAGGCATACAGAGTGATATAATGGACTTTGGAGACTCAGAATTGGGAGAGCATGAGGGGGATGAGGGTTTAAAAACTACATATTGGGTACAATGTACACTACTCGGATGTCAAATGCATTAAAATCTCAGATTTCACCACTATACAATTCATCTATGTAACCAAAAACCCCTTGTGCCAGGAGTGGTGGCTCACACCTGTAATCTCAGCACTTTGGGAGGCCAAGGTGGGTGGATCACTTAAGCCTGGGAGTTCAAGACTTGTCTGGGCAACGTAATGAGATCTTAGCTCTACAAATACACAAAAAAATTAGCTGGGCATCGTGGCACACGCCTATAGTCCCAGCTGCTTAGGAAACTGAGGTTGGAGAATTACCTGAGTTGGGAAGGTCGAGGCTGCAGTAAGCCGTGAACATACCACTGCATTCTAGCCTAGGAGACAGAGTGAGATCTGTCTCAAAAAACAAAAAACAACAACCCAAAACCCACTTGTCCTCCAAAAGCTACAAAATGAGACTTCTCTAACACGAAGCTGGTTTCAGCAATACCATTTGCAGATTACCTCTATGACACTTTCAATCAAAATTATATGGAACAATCCAAGATGACAACATAGGAAAGGAATTCAAAATAGGCCAATAACAAGTTCATACTTCTCATCCCAGTGGAAATACTTATTCTGCTTAATAACAACAATAGAAAAGGAGATCAATACTTACATAAATTGAAAAGTAAATATTGCAATATTATGGACAAATAAAGAGTATACAAGTTTAGAATTGTGTGGAAGAACATAAAGGACATCTACTCCAAACTCGTATTCAAAGCAAGGATCCTTTCTGTGTGTCTTAACAGACTGTCTTTCAAAACAACTTACACAGTTTAAATAAAAGGGAATGAATTAAGGACTTTTGAGACAATCTCTTATAAAAAATGAAATAAAATAACCATTAGAAAATTATCTTCTGTTCTGAGCTAAAATCTACCTCCCTGGAGCTTCTGCCCACATCCTTGTTACTTATGGCAGTTGATGATTCTTAAAAGCTGATTCTTAGAACTGAGCACTACATTCCTGATGAGGGTATGTCACAGCTCTCTTAATGTCACAAAGGACTGCATCAGCTGCCAAACACATTAGGCACACATAGCCTACTGCCTTTTTACATCCATGGATTTGATTCACAAAAACCCTTTTCTTTCTTCTGTATGCAGTCAACTTTAATTAGTTAAATACAGGATCTTACATTCTTCCCTGATAGAGTTAATCTTGAAGGGTTTCAACCTATCTAAATGGCTTGTCAGGATCTCTTCAGCTTTTGTCCAGCCATTCAATGCCTACATATATCTTTTCAGTTTGGGGGCATTAACAAGACTTCACTTAAAGTCATCAATAAAAAATATCAAACAAATATAAGGATGCAAATAACGAGACAGAAGCAGCAATCCACTAAGAGAGTTTACTCCAGGTGCCCGTATAGGTATAGTTAGTTTAAAAATTATGAATCAGGCTGGGTGCAGTGGCTCGTGCCTATAATTTCAGCACTTTAGGAGGCCAAGGCGGGCAGATTGCTTGAGCTCAGAAGTTCAAGACCAGCCTGGCCAACATGGCAAAACCTCATCTCTACAAAAACCACAAAAAATTAGCTGGTGTGGTGGTGTGTGCCTGTAGTCCCAGCTACTCAGGAGACTGAGGTGGAAGGATGGATTGAGCCCAGGAGGTGGAGGCTGCAGTGAGCCATGATCAGGCCACTGCACTCTAGCCTGGGCAACAGAGTGAGACCTTATCTCAAAAACTAACTAACTAACTAACTAACTAACTAAATATATATATATATATAAAAATTGCCTGAATGTATTAATATTATAACCCAATTATTCTCCACAGTAAATATAAAGATATCAGGAGATATTTTCCAAATATCTTACTGATATATATGTGGTTTCAGCATGACTTTGACCAATTAGTAGCATAATCTAATAAAAGTGTAGAAATAAAGTTGTGAGGAAGTGATTTGCTTTTAATGAACTTACTCTTGTTTCTAGGAAATGACATTTGAGATAACTGTGATGTCTGTAATAGATTTTGCTTCAAACTCAGGTGAAATTAATGGTTCACAGTTTCCAAACTCTGATATTTTCTTGTTCATAAACATCACAATTACCTGCAGCTCATTTATTTCACCTGTATCTTTATATGTTGCCATCAATTGCTTGTTCATTACAATTGCTATTCTTTAATTGCTTGTTGTTACACGTTATTTTTTGTTTTTTGTTTTGAGATGAAGTCACGCTTTGCCACCAGGCTGCAGTGCAGTGGCCCGACCTCAGCTCACTGCAACTTCCGCCTCCCAGATTCAAGCGATTCTCATGCCTCAGCCTCCCAAGTACCTGGAACTACAGGCGTGCACCACCACACCCAGATAATTTTTGTATTTTTAGTAGAGACGGGGTTTCACCATGTTGGCCAGGATGGTCTCGATCTCTTGACCTCTTGATCCACCAGCCTCAGCCTCCCAAAGTGCTTCCTGAGCCTAGAAAGCTAAATAACAAGCTCTCCTATTTTATTACTGAACTTAGATTCAAGTCTTCTTTAACAATATTTATATTTCATCCTCACTTGCAGGAGAATTTGTCTTGTAGAAAAACTATGAAAGAAATATGAGTCAACGACCTCTGCCTTTTTTGTTTGTTTTTGTTTTTCATCTAATATTCTGGCATTGTAACAAAGCAACTGGGAATGCCCTGCTTCTTTTTGCTCCTAGAGAACTTAAAAGCTATTTTATGTACATGTTTAATGGTATGTTATTTTCAAGCCTCAACCCGTTCTGGTATTTAGCCTGTCTAATACAATTCCTACAAATCCACTGTCTCTTTGAAATTCACATGTTGTTATGTGTTCCTTTTTTCACCTTTGTGTTGTTTCTAAAAAATGAACATCTAAGGTCTTATCTTTATTGAAACATGCTAATATAACAGAAGGGTAACACAAAAATCCAGGCTTCTAGTGAGTTCACCTTGAAAATGAAACTTATAAGTATAACTTACAAATGTGTCATTTAATAGTACTTGTATTATACATACACACACACACATATTAGGCTGGTGCAAAAGTAATTGTGGTATTTGCCATTACATTTTATATATATATATGTATGTGTATGTGTATATATATATATATATATATAGAGAGAGAGAGAGAGAGAGAGAGAGTGTATATATCAGATTAAATTGTAATAATAACATTGTTTCTATTCTCAATAAATCTAGAATTACAAAATGTTGAGAGTAGAATGCAGAGATACCTTAGAGATCACCTAGATAAATATATTTTAGTTATTTTAATTATCTAAATACTAAAAATTATGCAGAAAAGCAGAATTAAGTATCAGTATACCTGTGTAGTAATTTCATGTTTAAAATGTTTGTGCATTTCAGTTATGCATATGAAATAAGCAGCAAATAATAATAGTAATAATCCAGTAACTACTATTTAATAACTACTTAGTATCAGGACTGTGCTAAGAATTTTAATATGTTATATTCTATTTAATCTCAACAAAACTATTGGGTGGTTATTATCAGCCTCCATTTACAGGCAATGAAAGAAGCAAGTCACATAGTTAATGGAGAAATCAGGATTTGAAACCAGTTCAAAGCAGACCAATTGAGTCCTCGAGGAGAAACTATCTAGATAGATTATTCCTTCTTACAGAGATTGTAAGAAGGAAAAGGGACTTTTCCTTCTTACAGAGATGGTAAGAAGGAAAAGGGCCTTTTGTGCTACCAAATAAAATGAAATCAAATTCAGGTTGAATTTGTAGTTTCAGCCTTCTAACTCACTTTCTTTAAAGTGCTTGTTTTGGAGAGTCCATTTTTTCTTCTGCTGCTCAGTCAAAATTCCTGTATGTGAAAAAGCAAATGTGTGTGTGTGTGTGTGTGTGTGTGTGTGTGTGTATAAATGCATAATGAAATGAGGGAGTATAGCATGCATAGCATGAGTCTATATTAAAATCATTCTGGGATTAGTCAGAAACAATTAAGCTTTTTCCCCTTAGGGTATTTCGAGTTGGCAGCAATAATATCATATTAGTCTGTTCTCACACTGCTATAAAGCACTACCTGATACTGGACAATTTATAAAGAAGAGAGGTTTAATTGACTCACAGTTCCATGCGCTGCACAGGAGGCATGGCTGAGGAGGCCTCGGGAAACTTACAATCATGGCAGAAGGCAAAGGGGAAGCAAGTGCATCTTCACTTGGCCAGCATGAGAGAGAGAGCGAAGGGGGAAGTGATATACACTTTCAAACAACCAGATCTCATGAGAACTTTATCATGAGACAGCACTTGAGGGATGGTGCTAAAACATCAGAAACCACCCCCATCATTCAATCACCTCCCACCAGGCCTCACCTCAAACACTCTGGATCACAACTTAACATGAGATTTGGGTGAGGACACAGAGCCAAACTATATCAAATGCCAAGAAGTAAACTCTATGAAGAAACAAATTATGCATAATTCCTCATGGCAATTTCTTTTAAGTATGGCACTTACATGATTCGTTAGAGGCTTACAGTTGAAAAATTGAGAATTAAACAGTTACTAAAGCTGATGAAATATTGTGAAAAAAATTTTAGGCATTTGAATCTAAAACCAGCTTTGTATAATAACAACCATTTTGCCATTCATTCATGCTATAAACTTTCACTGTGAATTGGACACTCTATTCAATGATGGGGATGGGAGGAAGCAAGGTGATGTGGCGATGAAGAGCCCAGATTCACGGTCAGACTACAGAACTATTGAACAGATGTGCACATGAGCATATAGTCACTTCTCATTCCCTCACAAAGTATTTATTGAGCAACAAAGAGGTGCCAGGCACTGGGCTAGGTATTGGGAATAAAAAGTGCAATCAGATACAGTCTTTCTTTCAAAAAGAGACAGACCCCAAATAATCACAATGTAGCATATTAAAGGTGCGTTAAAGGTGTGTAAGGAGCCACAGGAGTACAGTTCAATCCATAAAACCTTCATTGCATTCCTAATATGTGCCTAGGACCATGATAAAAGATGTGAACATTTGCTGATTTTGGTAGCCTACCCTCCTATTTTCTTTCCAACAGCAACCTAATAACTTCTGAGGAATTACATTTTTCCTCTGTGGATAATTTTGATGAGACTGCCTTTTAGATACCTGGGTCTACTTGAGGACTGCTCATTTACTGACATTTCCACATTTCTGATTACATCCTTCCAATTTAAGCCTTCTACTTAAACTGATCAGAATTAATTCAAATAGGTCCAAGTAATTAAAACATCAGTCAAACCAGTCCTGCCCTTAAAAGTTTATAGTCTATTTGTGGAGAAACAGTTTTAATATCAAAAGATAAATGTGTCATGTCATGCTGATTTTTCTGCCACATCTCTGCTATCCAGTCTCAATGACCTTCTTTTAGTTCCTCAAACACATTCTTCTTCTTCCCACCTCAGGGCTTTTGTACATACTTTTCCTTCTAATTAAAAAACATACATTCAATCTCTTCCCTATTTTGCATTGCAAATATTAATTCCATGACTAAGCCCTCTTTGACCACCTAGACTAAGCTACATCTGTCTTGTTATATACTCTGATGCCACCTTTTAATCCAATTCATAGTTAAAAAGGCTTCTTGATTCTAAATATGAACCTTGGCAAAGGAGGAATTAGCCACTGAAAGATCAGAAGAGTTCTGCAGGAACAGAGAACATCAAGAATACAAGGATACATTTCTACAACTTTTCTGGGTCCTGGTACCTAGAAGCAGTTCAAAGCGATTTAGAGTAGGGATGAGATTGAAAAGGTAAATAGGAAACATCGTAGTGGGCCTTTAATATCACACAAATGAGCTTGGACCTTTTCTGCACTTCTTAGAAAATTTGTGAAGGGCTTTATAAATAGAGGAATAATGTGGTCAGTTGTGCATTTTAAGAATATGACTGTTGGAAAAGAGAAGGGTAATAGCAAAGTTGGCACAATGAGTGAGACAACGTTATTGTAAAAGAATGGAGATGATAAGGACCTGAGTTAAGTAGTGGTCATAAGGGAGATGTGGGCCACATTTGAGAAATATTTTAGAGATAAAATGGGCAAAAATTGAAGATTAGTTGGGTGTTAAAGAATACATAACAGGGAGCAAGTTTGGAAAGTTAAAGGAAGTAATAAATTCACTTTTAAACATGTTAAGCTGATGTGCCTCTGGGATGCCCAGAGTTAAACATCCAGATGATTTTTAAACATGGACATCTAAAGATCAGGTAATATTTTTGGCTCAAGACACTGATTTGAAAGTTATCAGTATATGACTGACAGTTTTAGACTATGAGAGTAAATAAAATTAAGAGAGTAAGTAAAGGTGTCATGAGGAGAATAGGTATTACAAGCTCTAGAAAGATCAGTGTTTGTGTCGTAGGAAACTTAGGAACTGAGCAAGATGTGGCAAGGAAAGGAGGACACCACAAAAATCAAGGAAGAAAAGAATTGCAAGAAAGTTAACATAGCTAACAATGTTAAGTAGTAGAGAGGGATCAAGCACTTCAAAAATGATCACTGAGTCCTCCTTGTGGTGTCCTTGTGGTGTCCTCCTTTCCTTGCCACATCTTGCTCAGTTCCTAAACTATGCAGCCATAAAAAAGGATGAGTTTGTGTCCTTTGTAGGGACATGGATGCAGCTGGAAACCATCATTCTTAGCAAACTATCACAAGAACAGAAAACCAAACACCGCATTTTCTCACTCATAGGTGGGAACTGAACAATGAGATCACTTGGACTCGGGAAGGGGAACATCACACACCAGGGCCTATCATGGGGAGCGGGGAGGGGGGAAGGATTGCATTGGGAGTTATACCTGATGTAAATGACGAGTTGATGGGTGCTGACGAGTTGATGGGTGCAGCACACCAACATGGCACAAGTATACATATGTAACAAACCTGCACGTTATGCACATGTACCCTAGAACTTAAAGTATAATAATAATAAATAAAAATTTAAAAAAAAGATCACTGGATTTGACAATTATTTAATAATTATTAACAGTAACTTTTAACAAAGCAACTGAAGTGGAGTGAATTTGGGAGTAAAGTCGGACTCCAACAGGCTAAAAAGAAATAACAGAGAGAATTTGCAACAAATCTCTCAAGAAGTTTGTCTCTGAAGGGCAGAAGATGAGGTAATGCCCAGAGAGCTCAAGAGAAGTTTTGTTTTTCAAATAAGAGGCTTAAATATATTGATAACTTAAGGAGAAAGCATTAATATTTATCGAGCACTTAGTATGTTGGGCATTATTCAACCCATCATTCTATTGTAATACTCAGAATAGGTAGTGGAAGTATTAGCATTTTTATAGATGAGAAAATTAAAGCTCTGGCATTGTATAATCCAGTGCAGCTCACACAGCTTGTAAGCAGTGGAACTAGAACCTGGACCCAAGCAGTCTAACTTTGAGCCCACACTGCTAACTACACTGCCTTTCAGCAGGAATGGAGACACTGAACATAATGGAAATAAATTCATCAAAAATAAGTATGTGGTGGGGCCAACTATGTATCAGAAAGTGCTCTAGGCTCCTGGAATATACCAGTGAACAAAAACCTGACAAAGATCTTTTCCCCTTAGTAATGGAGACATAAAATAAACAATAAACACAATAAATAAGTTAATTATATGGTATGTTGGATGGTAACAAGTATTATGGAAAAACGAACCAGTAGAGCAGAGTAATCGGTTGGCAAATTAAATATGGTAGTCAGGGTAGTTCTCATTGAGAGACTGACATTAAAGCAAGGTTTGAAATAGGTGAAAAAGTTAACCATGTCTAGAAACAAATGCAATAGTTGATGTTCAGTTCTGATGAAACCAATATGTTAACTCTTCTTTAGATTGGATTAGCTCAGTTGACAGGGATGGCCCCCTTGAGTTTTGGCTGAACTGTGAACATTTCAGAAGGCCAGTTTCCATGTTTATCTGCTATGATTTGTTGGTGTATTACATCACTGTAACCACAAATTTAAATGTTTAAGAAAGAACAATTTACCTTCTACCAATGCAAAAATAAATAGTAAACTTTAAACTGATACCCAAGGGACTTTCCCAGGAAAGGACACCAAAATTTCTCTCTCCAACAATCTCCCCGGTTTAAGATTGGGCTATGATCTGGAATGTGGAAAATATAAGATATGGTACAATTTCTTTATCATACATACATGTTTCCTAAGTGAATATCAATCTTTTTTTTTTCTTTTAACAACATTTTCTAGGTACGTTTGGTTAAGTAGTAGAATTACTCATAGTAGAATATATAAACTATAAATTATAGAATTTATAAATTGTGAAGTTTCCAGTAAAACATTTCACCAGCTGTTGATCTTGGGAAAACAATGTGTGTGGTCAAAGAGCTGTATCAGTGTTTATATTGCAATGGGACTAAAATGATATTTGATAAGAAAATAAGAAGTGAGGCTACCGTAATACAAATCATGCCTAAGTAATTACAGCAAGGCTTTTGATTTCTCCTTTAACATATTGTCGAATTCTTTTAAAAAATGTATTTGAAGAAATGATGATATCCTAAGTCATACATACAAATTCTCCAGGCTATAACTAAACTAAGTAAATGATTTAAATTTTTTTACTTTATTTTTTCCTCCAAACATTTTTATCTGAATGTTTAGCAACTTAACGACTTTTTTCTTCACATAAAAATAATGTCCACTTCTTAAAATTCAAGCAAAACAGTCCACTATAGTGAAGAAAGTCAAGCACTATTACTATCCAAATGTAATCATCATAATCAGGTGAATCTTATGCCAGATAATTCTTGTTACATATATGAATATAGAAGAATAATTTTTTAATTTAATGGATTTCTACTATTCACGATATTGCTAGGTTTTCTTCTTTTTTTTTTTTTTTTAAGACATATTCTCACTCTGCTGCCCGGGCTGGATAATCCAGGGCAGCTCACACAGCTTGTAAGTAGTGGAACTAGAACCTGATCGTGATCTCATCTCACTGCAACCTCTGCCTCCCGGTTCAAGCAATTCTCCTGCCTCAACTTCCTGAGGAGCTGGGACTACAGGTGCATGCTGCCATGCCTGGCTAATTTTTTGTATTTTTGTATAGACAAGGTTTCACCATGTTGCCCAGGCTGGTCTTGATCTCCTGAGCTCAGGAAATCTGCCTGCCTCAGCCTCCCAAGATATTGCTAGTTTTTAAAGGTTCTATAATACTTCTTCAACTTAATGAACAAAAAGATAGTGATGTAAATTTCTAGAAGTTAGTAAATGTCAAATAAATATTTCTTCACCAAGAGGTAACAGCTCTTCAAAGATAATTTTAACATTATAAAAAAAAGACATTATTTTAACAATATTTCAAGTGTAGTTGTTATCAATTGACTGTGGTCTGAAATATTTAAAAAATTAGTACTTTCATCTTTCCTCAAACTGTTTTCATAACCCTTTCATTTTTTGGTTCTAATTATTATATTTTGGGATTTATAATGCTTACATTCTCTTCCAAAACATAGTTATTTAATCTTAATTCTAAGGATAGATATATAATCACAAATACTGTTTGTATCACAGCTTCTTCATCCTGAGTCCTTTTTAACTTGTTTAGATTTAGCTGAATTTCATCATTATTTTTTAGAAGGCCTCATAGAAAACTCTTTTTAATTCTTACATGCTTGAGAATATCTGTACCTTGAAATACAAAAATAATTTGATTGGTTTAAATAAATGTTGGGTTACACTTTCCTTTAGAACCATATGGATATTGCTGCTATCATATTCTGTTATTTAGTGCTATTATAAGAAGGGGAAATTTGCTTTTTATGCCTGTACATCTGAATAATTATTTATTATTAAATTTCAGGCAGGGAACAGTGACTCATACCTGTAACCACAGTACTTTGAGAGGCAAAGGTGGGAGGATTGCTTGAGCACAGGAGTTCAAGACCAGCCTGGTAACATAGTGGGACCTGGTTTCTACAAAAAAAAAGAAATTAAAAATAATAAATTAAACATTAGCCAGGCATGATGGTGCATGCCTCTAGTCCCAGCTATGTGAGAAGTTGAGGTGAGAGGATTGCTTTAACCCAGGAGATCAAGGCTACAGTGAGTTATGGTTGTGCCACTGCACTCCAGCCTGAGGAACCAGAGGAAAATCCTGTCTCAAAACAAAAAATCAGTAATTTAATAATAATATTTTATCTTAAGCACACTAGGCAAGTTGTTATTGGATCATCAATGTCCTTTTGTCTCCAGTATTATAATTTAAAATTTGCTACTATATGGTTTGTTTTGTTGTTTTCTTTTGGTGGGTGGGGGCGGGGGGGGCAGTCAAGGGTGAGACCAATTGTCCTTATGTTGGATTATCTTTGCCCTCACTCTTTTTGTCAAGTTGTTTCCATGTCTTTTCCCTTCACATGAACTCAAGCTTTTCTTCCAGATCAGTAATTTCACTTTAGCTTGCCTATTATGTTTTCCTTTTTATTTGTAATGTATTCATCAATTCAGTAGTGGTACCATTTTGGTATATTCTCTCCATTTTATTTCACTGTTTCTTCTTATCATCTGAAGTTTTAGCTGTGGGATCGTGAGATTCATGTTGTTACTCAGTATTTCTGCATCATTGAGCATTGATGAGTAAATTTTTTCCTGTTTCTTGCATGATATGTTTTTCCGTATTGCTTACTTAATCTGTCTGTAGCAAGCTACATTGTGGTTTTTTACATTTGTCTCTATGTGTTGTATTTACAAAGTTGCTATTCCATTTCTTTATATTTTGATATGATAAACTATAGATCATTCTTGATATTATTTCCACTTTAATTTAATATCTTCTTGCCACAAGTTACAAGTGAGAATTGGGTATTTCTACGTCCACTTTTGCATAATCTAAGCATATGTCTAAGGAGGAGTGGGGAAGGAGGGCATCGCTGGCCTTGGCTCTGATATTTCTTCAACATATTGTTAAATTTCTTGCATTAGGGTTCACTCCACCTGTTAGCAACATTCATTATTTATAAGGGAGATACACTTATTCTTCTCATTAATAATGGAAGCCTGGCTATGATGATTTCTAATGGTCTCTCAAGCTTCTACTAAGATCCTGAGATTCTACAGTAGTGGTTAATAGTTCCTACTCTTCAGGGTTTTTTGTCTCCTGTAAGATTTGGAAATTTGTATAGAAATCACCTTTAATCAAAGTCTTTTCAAATTGGACGTTTTAAATACAAATACACAAGATTATTTTGTGCTATGTATGTGTGTGGGGGATGGAGTAGGAGTCAACAGTCACTCTGAGTTGGGATAGAGACTTTATTTCTTTCCCTCACTGCCACATTTTAAAGTTCATGGCATGGAGATTTACTGGTTGGTCTCTTTTGGTGCTGCTAGCTTTTCTCTTATTATTTTCCTACAGGTTTTACTTTTTTAATTTCACAAAGAATGAAGGCAACTTTGTTAAATTGTCTACACCCAGATTTATGAATTTTGTTTTATCTCTGATTCCCCCCAGAGCCTTGCAAAGTGGTTAGCCTACGCTCACTAAATATTTTTTAATTTAATTGAAAATGTAAATTGAATTCAGGTGAAGATGGTGTTAACCAAAAAATTTTCATCAATTTATGTCTTACAGTATGTAGTGGTTTCTTTAATTAAATTATTTGTTTAATTTAAACAATAGCACAAATTAAGTAAACACTAGATACTAATTCAGTTAGACATTTATTAAGAAAACATACAATTTAGATCATGACTGAAAGAAATATCTTCGCTTAAGTGGTTCATTGCCAACGTATTTTAGAATCTTTCTTATGTTTTAACTCTGATTGTAGCCCTATTGGCTTAGAGCTTTTCTACTGGGGTCTCTCTCCTCCCCCTGCTATTTCTGGCTGCCTCACAGATAATTATCGAGCTAATCAGGTGATTAGCTCTAATGTCTAAAGTGTTACTTCATTTCTTTACAATGACCACTTTCTGTTTTGTGTAGGAAAACATAAATATATCCTGATACTTTCTAGACTATATTAACTGCTCCTTTACCTGCCTTCTTTTCAGCTCTTTAGCTCTTTTCTGTCTGATACTTTTTCTTTTCAGGAGCAGTTTTTAAAAGGCAGAGAGAAATTACCATTATCTTCTTTCTTATATTAGGGAATCTAAAATCTTAAGAAAATAACCATTTTTGGCTGGGCATGGTGGCTCACGCCTGTATGGGAGGCCAAGGTGGGAGGATCATGAGGTCAAGAGATAAAGACCATCCTGGCCAATATGGGGAAACCCTGTGTCTACCAAAAATACAAAAATTAGCCGGGCGTGGTAGTCCCAGCTACTCGCGCCTGTGGTCCCAGCTATTCGGGAGGCTGAAGCAGGAGAATTGTGTGAACTGGGGGGGGGTGGGGCGGAGGTTGCAGTGAGCTGAGATTGTGCCACTGCACTCTAGGCCTGGTGACAGAGTGAGACTCCATTTAAAAAGAGAGAGGGAAAGAATAACCATAAAATTTGATGACTTGGGCTGTATGATTCTTATACCTTGAAGAAACTTCACAAGGGTCTGCTCCTCACTTCTTCCTAAACAATGAAGGACTCTTTCTACCACATGCAGGAGAGACAACCATCTAGGTTCTGCCTGAGTTACAGAAGATTCATTTACACTCCAGCCCATTCTTTCCCATGATGGCGAGTAGGAGGGACAGGGCTACCAGCCAACAATATTGAGAAAGAGAAGTCACCCAGGCTATTAAAGAAAAAGAGGGTGTGGGATCATGACAAAAAAAAAGGGTAGAGAGAATTTCAAGAAGAAAACTGTCAGCATTTTCAAAAGAAGCTTAGATATCAAGACAGATAAGCACAGACAAGTGTATTTGGATACAGTGACCTTCCAGAGAGGAGATTTAGAGAAAGCCAAATTGAAGTGGGTTCAGTGACTAATGGGAATCCAAAAACAAAGTCAGACTAACCTTTGGAAAGCTGACTCATAACAGCCAGAAAGAAATCAAACAGCATATAGAAAAGGTTGGGGAAGGTCAGAATGAAAGAGTTTTTTCTTTTTCTTCCTCTTAAGATATGGGTTCCTACTCACTTTAAAAAGCAGAAGAAAGGAAGACAGAGGGGAAAGAGAGGATCAGGATACCAGAAAGGATAGGAATTTAAAACCCTTATGGAAAGAGAAGAGAAAAAGAATCAAAGAACATCAGAAGAAACTTCATGTTGAGAAGAGTTGTGGTTTCTTCTGAGGCTGTCAGGAAAACAGATGCAAAATAGTGTTCAAAGTGTGAGGGGCCTCTAGGGAATCACTTATTCTACTCCAGGCTTCTGCAAACATTTACCTTTACCCTTAGGTCCTTCATGCTCAAAGAGAATCCTCATGTGGCTCTCAAAAAGAAAAAGGGAGAGGAAAGTACAAGTTGCACAGTCCTTCTCATTCTCTAACCCCCAATTCCAGAATTCATGAACATGTCTAATAACATATTTTATCTAAGATATTATTCTTCTTTCATCTAATTCTATGCAGTTATAATGTGGGAATTATATAACCTGTTTCTCAGGAATCACAGTATGAATATTTTTAAATATAGTAAAATAACTTACCAAATCAAAATGATGCTACTTTAATTTAAATACACATAGGGCACTCTAGTCCTTTAAATCTTTACAGTCATTCGCAATCTCATGCTGTTCTGAAAACTAATTATGTCTAATGAGGCTTCAATATTAAATGTCAGACAAATAGCTAACTGGTTTAAACCAGTTTCAAATGGTCGTAGTTTCGGGAAACTGATTTCTTAAGCATCTCATTTATTTGGTATATCTGATGTTCTCAAGCCGCTGTTACAGAAATGGATCTATATGCCACTGCTTACTCTGAAGAACACTTTATCAAATTAGTTGCTAAGCTTGGCTTCAGCTCAGGAATTTCTATTTAATATGTTTTGCTGATTTGATAAACATCTGGATCTGATCCCTGGAGCTTACTTCAATGCTGTCTTATGAAACTGGATGTCTTTCATAAAAATGTTGTGTTTAAGAACACTGGATTTGTGATCAGATCTCTGAGTTCAAACTCTAGCTCTGCTGCTGATTCGTTATACAGTATCAGGCTCATTACCTAACCTCCCTGAACTCATTTTCTCTTCAAAAATGGGGAAAAGAGCTGTAAGTAAAAACAGACACTTACCCATTATCTGTAATAGACTTGCCCTATGTATTTTGGGACGCTTCTAAAGGGTTAATAAAAAGAATAATCATTTTTGAACAAACAGCATAGTACCATTGTATCACCAGCAGGCTCAGAGCTGAGGGTGGCCACAAACTAAGAAAATATGTGCCTTCTGCTTGAAAAGACTCGAAGTTGTAACAGCTGTGCCCAGTAGAGCTGTAAAAATCATGGGAAATTGTACACATGTGATACTCTACCCAAGTGATGCTAAAAATATTTGATGAGAGAAAGTACTTTGCATGGGGCTGGAGGGCCCACATTAGCAGATAATGGCTACCATGCAAAGAAACATCAGGAATTACTGTAAATAAGATCACATCTAGCTCCACAGATTGACAAGACTTAGGTAACTTCAAGCTGTATCTATAATGATATAAACCTTTACTCTTTCAAAGAATCTCTATATTTGGTTTTATTTTTGAAGTTGAGTTGTTGTGTATAAGCATTTTTTCATGGCATAAATATACTTATAATAACATCTCAGTAATGTAATGTTACATTCACTGTGTTTAATATGTTATAATATAGGTATATATTCACTATACTTTTGTAAATGACTAACTTCATTTTCACCACAAAAATATTTTCCTTTTCCAAGTTGCTAACTCCCCAATTATCCATACTTAAGAGTCCTGCTTGACTCTCTCAGCATCCTCATTTTATACTCATTAGCCAATCAATGATTCAAGTTATCAGTTGATTCATTTTTCTCAATGCCTCAGAAATTAGTCTTTTTCAATCGATTGCTTTCCCATCCCCAGTCAGATCCTTATCATTCGTTCCTACACTATTCCACTGGTCTCCTAACTGACTTTCATGCCACTTCATATTTCACATTGCATGCTACAAGACTGAACCTCATTTAATCCACTTGTGTTCTAGCTGATAGAATGACAATAATTTTTATTTTGCAAGAGAAATTCAGAACTATTCATCCTGACCCCTCCTGGTCCCCATACACCTAAATTCTCACTGATCTGTTAACCATCTGCTCTAGTCTAACTGGCCTGAACAATCTAAACTTTGTAAGGTCTCCCTCTGTGATTTTCCACAAGCTATGCCTGGAATATAACTCCAACTCTTCCATGAAGTCAATTCTAAAAACATCAATCTTCTTAGAGTTCTCACTCCTCCAAACACTTATAGCATTTACTGTTGACATCATCCATTAAATAATGAAGCATCTACTTATTGCAACTCCTTTATATTGTTTTTCATTTCTGTTAGCTGTTCTAATTTCCTTGTCTTGTTTCCTTACACTAGTTTGTAAGCTCGCTAATCAGAGATCTAGTTTATCCTAACATATCCAGCATAGAAACTAGACTTAGGAATTATACTCAATATTTTTATTTGGTCTTAATTTAGGTAGATCGTTATAGCTGAAAGCTTTATAATATAAAGTCTCTTTTTCACATTGCTGTCCATTTTTTGCTTTAAATATTTAAGAAGACAAGATCACAAAGATAAAATTGGAAGGAAATCAATAGAAATAACTATCATTGTTTAGTCTGAATGTTTAATACATAAAGTCTCAAAAACTTCAACTATAACTTAAATGATAACCATATTTTTTATCTGACATTAATTTAGAATAGTGATCATTTCTCAATATAAACAGCACATTGTTTTACATTGCAAAACAGAAAAGTATGATTTTCCTTTTGTTGACTTATCCCAGAAATCTAGAACTTTTTCATCATACATCTCTTTTGAGACTAACAATGGATATACAGTATGACAGTTCTATGATAACAACATTTTCTGCAGGAAACTCCTATTAAATACATGGAAGTAAATGAATGTATTTTGCCAAATATAGCACTATACATTTTAATTTATTTCTCTTGCTGACAAAACACAAACTCACAGAATAAGTTGTTTTCTTCATCACAGCATCTCCAGTGCCTAGAACATGTAGTTAGTGCTTAATAGTTACTATTGATAATAACTATTTATCAGTAGTTATTATTGTACCTAGAACATGTAGTTAGTGCTTAACAGTTATTATTGATAACTATTTATCAATATCAAATATTTGTTGATGATAACTATTCAATCAATAGTAATTGAATAAGTGAAAAATTATTTCAATTCACTCCTATATTCTTTAAAATTTAACATGCTACTATGCAGTTGTACTGCTAGCCTCTTACTTAACTCTAAAATCACTCATTTTTTGTTTATGTACAAACCTCAAGTCATATAAGCAAAAACAATGAGCAAGGAGAAAAAAGTATAAATCTTGAAGTAAGTTCTATAAAAATTAGAGTGAATTTAAAAAATTCTGATGGCGATTTTAACAATATGAAAAGGTAGCTGGATAGTGGTTATAGGGTTAAAATATGGACTTAAACCAGTCCCCAAATATAAATTTTTTTTTTTTTTTTTTTTTTGAGACTGAGTCTGGCTCTGTCGCCCAGGCTGGAGTGCAGTGGCCGGATCTCAGCTCACTGCAAGCTCCGCCTCCCGGGTTTACGCCATTCTCCTGCCTCAGCCTCCGGAGTAGCTGGGACCACAGGCGCCCGCCACATCGCCGGGCTAGTTTTTTGTATTTTTTAGTAGAGACGGGGTTTCACCGTGTTAGCCAGGATGGTCTCGATCTCCTGACCTTGTGATCCGCCCGTCTCAGCCTCCCAAAGTGCTGGGATTACAGGCTTGAGCCACCGTGCCCGGCTTAAATTATTAACTCTAAAACGTGTTGATAAATTTTTATTATATATACATACATATGTATGTTTCCAGAAATGTAATTTTTTAAAATCAGTAAACTTATTGCTACATGTATACTAAATATACATATACATATACATATAGTTGATCAAGTTAGAATGTCTAGTGTTAGTAGAAACTTATAAAGCCTGTTGGCCTACCAAGTATTTGGCAAAGACTTCAAAGATGGCTCAACCTCTTCAAAGATGAGTAAACTATATACTATCATGAATTTTTGATGACAAGGAAAAATTCCTTTTGGATTATGGATAAAAATAAGATTAAAACTTTACTTCTGTAATTGGAAATTTGGCTATGAATCACACAAATTAGATACTTTAGGGCCTACCCTATAAAAATGACATAAAACTTAAACAGATGTCTAGCCACTTTTAAGTTGCTAATAGAAGGATAAGTACAATTGACCATAAAATCAGGAACTCAGACTCACAGTTTGTTATCAGAAGCAAGGACAAAGTTAGATGTGTATTCTGACTAAATGGTTCCTGTGTTTTATAGAAGCTGTAGTATTATCATGTTTCAGCTAGAAAAGACTAGAAATCAGTTTCTCTTTCAAATATATATATAACTACTTGTATAAAAATACCAGTTCAATGGACTTTCTTGTTTAAAATGGACAGAAAAAGAAAACTTTTATTAGACAACTAGCATGTGCCAATAACTGTATTATTTCATTTAATCTTCATATTAATATTTATATAAAGTGAATAATACTACACTACATTCCAGATAAAGAAATTGCATTTCAAGAGGAAGCAGAGCAAGATGGTCAAATAGAAGCCTCTAGCAGTCATCCCCTCCCCACATGTAGGAATACCAACTTGAACAACTATCCACACAAGAAAGCAACTTCATAAGAAAGAACCAAAAGTCAAGTGAGCACTCACAGTCTCTGGTTTAATGTCATATCACTGAAAGAGGCATGGAAGAAGGTAGAAAAGACAGTCCTGAATTGCTGATGCCACCCCTCCCCCATTCTCCAGCAGTGACCACATGGTGGGGAGAGAGAATCTGTGTGCTTGTGGGAGAGAGAGTTCAGAGATTGTGGGTCTTTGCATTGGAACTTGGGGCTGTCCTGTCACAACAGAAGGCAACACAAAGCAAAAGTCAGCTGATGTCCATGGAGGGAGCATTTAGACCAGCCCTAGCCAGAGGTGAAGCATTTATCCTAGCGGTTGGAACCCTGAGACTCAGCTAGCCCCACCATTAGAGGCTAAAGCACTCTGGGGTCCTAAATATGTTTGAAAGGCAATCTAGGCCACAAAGACTGCAATTCCTGGGCAAGTCCTGGTGCTGTGCTGGGCTCAGAGCCAGTACACATAGGGTGCAAATGACCTAGTGAGATACCAGCTGGGGCAGCCAAAGGAGTGCTTGAGTCACCCATCCCTTAACCACAGGTAGTGAAGCTCGCAGCTCTGGGAGAGACCCCTTTACTCTGCTTGAGAAGAAGGGAGGATAGAATAAAGAGGACTTTGTTTGCAACTTAGATCCAGCTCAGCCACAGTGGAACAGGGCACCAAGCAGAGCCCTAAGGCCCCCCATTCCAGGCCCTAGCTCCTGGATGACATTTCTAGAAATACCCTGGGCCAGAAAGGAACCCACTGCCTTGAAGCGAAGGAACCAGTACTAGCAAGATTCATCACCTGCTGACTGAAGTTTTCTTGGGCATTGAATAAACATCAGCTGTAGCCAGCAGTATTCACCATGGGCCTTAGGTGAGACCCAGTGTTGTGTCAGCTTCAAGTGTGACCCAACATCATCCCAGCTGCAGTGCCCATGGGGAGAGACTCTGTATTAGTCCGTTTGCACACTGCTGATAAAAACATAGCAGAGACTGGGTAATTATAAAGGAAAGAGGTTTAATTCACCCACAGTTCCACATGGCTGGGGAGGCCTCACAATTATGGCAGAAGGCAAGAAGGAGCAAGTCACATCTTACATGGCAGCAGGGAAGAGAGAATGAGAACCTTATAAAACCATCACATCTCATGAAACTTATTCACTACCACGAGAACAGTATGGGGGAAACTGCCCCCATGATTCAATTATCTCCCACCGGGTCCCTCCTACAACACATGGGAATTATGGAAGCTACAATTCAAGATGAGATTTGTGTGCGGATACAGCCAAACCATATCAGACTCCTTCTGCTAGAAGAAAGGAGAGGGAAGAGTAAAGGGGACTTTGTCTTGCAGCTTGTGTACCAGTTCAGTCACAATGTGGTAGAGCACCAAGAGGACTGCTAGGGTCCCTGATTGTAGCCACAGCTTCTGGATAGCATTTCTGCACCCTCCCTGAGCAAGATGGGAGCCCACATTGCCCTGAAAGGAGAGACCAAGGCCTGGCAGCATTCACTACAAGCTGACTAAAGAGTCCTTGGGCCTTGAGTGAACATTGGTGGTAGCCAGGCAGTACTCACCATGGGTCTAGGGAACTGGTAGCCACGAAGAGAGTCTCCTTCTGCTTGAGGAAAGGAGATGGAAGAGTGGGAAGGACTTCGTGTTGCAGCTAGGGTGCTAGCTCAGCCACAGTAGAAAGGAGCACCAACTAGGTAACTAAGGTTCCCCTTTCTAGGCTCTGGCTCCCAGACAACATTTCTAGATCTACCCTGGGGTGGGGTAGGGTTTGCCGCCATGAAGGGAAGGACATCAGCCTGGCTGGATTTGCCACTTACTGACTGAAGGGCCCTTGGGTCTTGAGTGACAATTGGCAGTAGCCAGGCAGTGGTTGCCACGGGCCTTGGGCAAGACTCGGTGCTGTGCTGGCTTGAGTCTGAACCAGTGCAGTCCCAGTGGTGGCCACAGGATGCCTGTGTCACTTCTCCCAGGGTTCTGCATAGCTCAGCACAGAGAGAGAGAGACTCTGTTTGTTTGGGGGAAAGTAATGAAAGATAAAAAGAGCTTATGCTTGGTAATCTAGGAAATTCCCTCAGATTTGAACAAGACTCCCAAGGCAGTACCTCTATGAGTCTCGAAGAATCACAGAATTGCTGGGCTTTGGGTGCCTCCTAATGCAGATACAGCTACAGTGACCAGATAGATAACAACACTCAATGCCCTTTGAACACTTGGAAAGCCTTCTCAAGAAGAACAGGTACAAACAAGGTTAGACTACAAAGACCACAATCAATACCTGATTCTTCAGTGCCCAAAAATCGAAGAATATGTACAAACATCAAGACCATACAGGAAAACTTGACCTTGACAACTAACTAAATATGGTACTAGGGACCAACCAGGAGTGACAGAGATATGTAAACTTTTAGACAGAGGATTCAAAGTAGTTGTTTTGAGCAAGCTCAACAAAATTCAAGATAACACAGAAAAGGAATTCAGAATCCTATCAGATAAATTTAACAAGAGATTGAAATAATTTTTAAAAATTAAGCAGAAATTCTAGAACTGAAAAATTCTATTGATATACTGAAAAATGTATCTGAGTCTCTTAACAGCAGAACTGATCAAGCAGCAGAAACAAATGGTGAGCTTCAAGATAGGCTATTTGAAAATACACAATCAGGGGAGACAAAAGAAAAAGAATAGATAAGAATTAAGCATGCCTACAAGATCTAGAAAATAGCCTCAAAAGGGCAAATCTAAGAGTTGATGACCTCAAAGAGGAGGTGATGAAAGAGATAGGTATAGAAAATTTATTCAAAGTAATATTAACAGAAAACTTCCCAGACTTAGAGAAAGATATCAATATTCAATTATAGGGAGGGTATAGAACACCAAGCAGATTTAACCCAGAGAAGACTATCTCAAGACAATAAACTCTCAAAGATCAAGGATAAAGAAAGGATCCTAAAAGCAGCAAGAGAAAATAAAAAAAAATAATAATAACATACAGCAGAGCTACAATATATCTGGCAGCAGACTTCTCAGTGGAAACCTTACAGGCCAGGAGAGAGTGTCATGACATATTTAAAGTGCTGAAGGAGGAAAAAACACAAAACTTTTACCCTAGAATAGTATATACAGTGAAAACGTCCTTCAAGCATGAAGGAGAAATAAAGACTTTCCCCAACAAACAAAAGTTGAGAGTTCTCATCAGCACCAAATCTGTCCTATATGAAATGCTAATGGAAGTTCTTCAATCTGAAAGAAAAGAACATTAATGAGCAATAAGAAATCCTCTGAAGGTACAAAACTTACTGCAAATTGTAAGTACACAGACAAATGCAGAATATTATGACACTGTAACTGCGGTGTGCAAACTATTCATATCTTGAGTAATAAGACTAAATGATGCACCCATCAAAAATTGTAACTACAAAAATTTTTAAATACATAGAAAGTACAATAGCTCATAAATAGAAACAATAAAAAGCTAAAAAGCGGTGGGGGTGTATGAAGTTATAATCTACAGTTTTCATTAGTTTTCTCTTTGCCTGTTTCTTAGTTGTTTGTTTTGGCAATCAGTGTGAAGTTGTCATCAGTTTAAAATAACCTCAAATCACAAAACATACAAAAGACACACAAAAAATAAAAAGCAAGAATTAACACATACTACCAGAGAAAAATCACCTTCATTGAAAGGAAGTCAAAGACTGAAGGAAGACCACAAAACAACCAAAAAACAAATAGTGAAATGGCCGTAGCAAGTCTTTACTTGCCAATAATAACACTAAATGTAAATGGACTAAACTCCCCAATCAAAGAGATAGAGTGGCTAAAAGGATTTTTTTAAAAGACCCAACAATGTTGCCTACAAGAAACACAGTTCACTTATAAAGACACACATAGACTGAACATAAAGGGATCAAAAAAGATATTCCATTCCAACAAAAACCAGAAATGACATACAATATAGGCTACACTTATATCAGACAAAACAAACTTTGAGAGAAAAACTATAAGAAGAAACAAAGAGGGTCATTATACAATGATGAAGGGGTCAGTTTAGCAAGAGGATTTAACAATTGTAAACATATATGCATCCAACCATGAAGCACACAGCTATAGAAAGGAAATATTATTAAAGATAGATATAATCACAATACAGTAACAGCTGGAGACATCAACATCCACTTTCAGCATTGGACAGATCATCCATACAGAAAATTGACAAAGAAACATAATGCTTAATTTACACTATAGATGAAATGGACCTAATAGATATTTACAGGTTATCCAATGACCACAAAATACACATTCTTCTTCTCAGCAGATAGATCATTATCAAGGATAGACCATATGTTAGGCCACAAAACAAGTCTTAACAAATTCAAGGAAAATGAAATCATTTCAAATATTTATCTAACCACAGTGGAATAAAAAAATCAATAAGAAGAGAAACTTTGGAAACTATACACATACACATCAAAATTAAATAATATGCTCCTGAATGACCAATGAGTCAATGAAGAAACTAAGAAGGAAGTTGAAGAATTTCTTGAAACAAATTAAAATAGAAACACAACATACCAAAACCTATGGGATACAGCAAAAGCAGTACTAAGTGGAAAGTTTTATAGCAATAAGTGCCTACATACAAAGTAGAAAAACTTCAAATAACCAACTTTACAATGCATCTTAAAGAACTAGAAAAGCAAGAGCTAACAAAACCTAAAATTAGTACAGGGAAATAAACCGTAAAGAACAAAGCAGTAGTAAGTGGAATTGAAACAAATAAATTAATTAATTAAAGATCAATGAAATGAAAAGTTGGGTTTTTGAAAAGATAAACAGAATCAACAAAGTTTTAGTCAAATGAAGAAAAAAAGAAGACTCAAATAAATAAAATTAGAGACAGAAATGGAGACATCATAACCAATACTGCAGAAATTCAAAGGATCATTAGAGACTACTGTGAATGGCTATATGCCAATAAATTTGAAAACCCTGAAGAAATGGATAAATTCCTAGACATATGCAACCTACCAAGATAGAGCCCTGAAGAAATCCAAAACCTGAATAGAGCAATAACAAGTAATGAGATTGAAGCCATTATAAAAAGTCTCCCAACTAAGAAAAGCCTGGCACCCAATAGCTTCACTGCTGAATTTTACCAGCCATTTAAATAACTAACACTGATCCTACTCAAACTATTCTGAAAAACAACAAAGGAGGGAATGCTTCCAAACTCATCCTATGAGGCCAGAAGGAACATGATACCAAAACCAGACAAAGACACATCAAAGTAAACTACAGGCCAATATCCCTGGATATTGATGCAAAAATTCTCAACAAAATACTAGTAAACTGAATTCAATAACACATTAAAAAGAGTATTCATCATGACTAAGTGGGATTTATCCCAGGGATGTAAGAATGGTTCAACATACACAAATCAAACAATGTGATACATTATAGCAATAAAATAAAGGACTAACACCATATGATCATTGCAATTGATGATGAAAAAGCATTTGATAAAATTTGATATCCCTGTATGATAAAAACTCTCAGAAATTGGGAATAGAGGATGCATACCTCCACACAGGAGAGCCATATATGACAAATCCACAGCTAGTATCATACTGAATGGGGAACTACTGAAAGACTTTCCTCTTAGACCTAAAACACAACAAGGCCGAGCACTTTCACCATTGTTATTTAACATAGTACTAGAAATCCTAGCTAGAGAAATTAGATAAGAAAAAGAAATAAAGTATCTCCAAATTGAAAAAGAACCTGCTAAATTACCCTTGTTTGTAGGTGATATGATCTTATATTTGGAAAAACCTAAAGACTCCACCAAAAAACTAATATAACTGGTAAACTAATTCAGTAAAGTTGCAGGATACAATATTAACATACAAATATCAGTAGCATTTCTATATGACAACAGTGAACAATCTGTAAAAGGAATCAGGGAAGTAATTACCTTTACAATAGCTACAAATAAAATAAAATACCAGGGAATAAACTTAATTAAATAAGTAAAAGATTTCTACAATGAAAACTATAAAATTTTGATGAAAGAAAATGAAGAGGACACAAAAAATGCAAAAATATTTCATGTTCATGAATTGGAAGAATCAATATTGTTAAAATGTCCATGGTATCCAAAACAGTCTACAAATTCAATGTAATCCCCATAAGAATACCAATGCCACTTTTCACAGAAATAGAAAAAACTATCCTAATATTTATAGAAATCACAAAAGACTTAGAATAGCCAAAGCAATCCTGAGCAAAAACAACAAAACGGGAGGAATCACATTACCTGAATTTATACTACAGAGCTATAGTAACCAAAACAGCATGATCCAAGCATAAAACCAGACACATAGACCAATGGAACAGAATTGCGAACCCAGGAACAAATCCACACACCTACAGTGAATTCATTTTTGGCCAAAGTGAAAAGAATGTACAACAAGGGAAGGACAGTCTCTTCAATAAATTAGTTCTGGAAAAACTGGATATCTGTATACAGAAGAATGAAACTAGGCCCCTATCTCTCACCATAAACAAAAATCCAATCAAAATAGATTAAAGATTTAAATCTAAGACCTCAAATTATGAAAAGAGGAAACATTGGGAAAACTCTCCAGGATTTGGTCTTAGCAAATATTTCTTGAATAATACCTCACAAGCACAGGCAACTAAAGCAAAAATGGACATATAGAATCATATCCAGTTAGAAAGCTTCTGCACAGCAAAGGATAGAACCCACAAAGTGAATAGACACCCCCACAGAATGGGAGAAAATATTTGCAAATTACTCATATGACAAAGGGATAATAACCAGAACATGTAAGGAACTCAAGCAACAGTATAGGCAAAAACCCTAATAATCTGATTTTAAAATGGGTGAAAGATCTGAATAGACATTTCTGAAAATAAGAATACAAATGGCAAATAGGTATATGAAAAGGTGCTCAAAGTCATTGATCATCAGAGATATGCAAATCAAAACTACCATGAGCTATCATCTCATGCCAGTTAAAGTGGCTTTTATCCAAAAGATAGGCAATAACAAATGCTAGTGAGGATGTGGAGAAAAGGAAACCCTCATACACTCTTGGTGGAAATGTAAATTAATACAGCCACTTTGGAGAAGAGTATGGAGGTTCCTGAAAAAAACTAAAAATAGAATTACCATATGACCCCGTAATCCCAGTGATAATTTGTACCAAAAGAAAAGAAATCAGTGTACTGAAGAGATCTCTGTACTCTCATATTTATTGTAGTATTATTCATAATAGCCAAGATTTGGAAGCAATAAAAGTGTCCATCAACAGATGAACGGATAAAAAAAAGTGGAACATAAACACAATAGAGTACTCTTCAGCCATAAAAAAGAATAAGGTCCTGTCATTTGTAACAACATGGATAGAACTGGAGGTCATTATGTTAAGTGAAATAAACGCAGAAAGACAAGCTTCACATGTTCCTGCTTATTTGCAGAAGTTAAAAATTAAGACAAACACATGGTGATGGAGAGTAGAATGATGGTTACCAGAGACCAGGAATGTTAGTGGGGACGAAACGGAGGAATTTGGCTGGTTAATGGGTATAAAAATATAGTTCTATAGAATGAATAAGAGCTAGTATTTGATAGCACAACAGGGTGATAACAGTCAACAATAATTTATTGTGCATTTTAAAATAAGTTAAATGGTATAATGAGAATATTTGTAACACATAGAAATGATAAATGCTTGAGGTGATGGATACCTTATTAACCCTGATGTGATTACTACACATTGTATGCTTGTATCAAAATATCCCATGTACCCCATAAATATATACACCTATTATATGCCCATAAAAATTAAAAATTTCTAAAAAGAAACTACATTTCATGAAAATCATCTCACTTTTGTACGATCCTTTGATTGCTAAGTGGTAAAACTGAGATATAAACCCATGTCTCTCTCACATCAAAACCTTCTTGCTTTACACTACTACCTTCAAAGTAAAGTTATCACAAAAGTCCATTTTCTGTTTTTTTAACTGTAAGCCATCAAGAATGATAATAAAAGCATTATTTTAAAACAGTGAATATAATGATGAAGTGTTAAAGATGGGAGTGTTCTTTGAAAGTATTGAGTCTGTCCCTCTCTACCAATTCGCCTTAACCAAAGGCATTGGCAGTGAACTTGAGGGGTCTGTCCCATATTATATCAAGCATAATACAATTCACTTATACCTCACACTAAATGTAATCTGTTTATAACTACATTATTTAAGCTGCAAATAATTGACTGATGTTATATTTTATAAACATTTATGCAAAGGCATTGATTTATATTTTGATACATTTTTACATATACTGAATGCACTGAAAATTTTCAGGCCTTATATTTTTTGATAGGTCCAGATAAAACTCCTAGTCTCCAGGCACTTTGCCTCTGTTGCCTAATAGGGAAAACATGGCCTGGGAAAATAAAGACAAATTGCCTTACTAAGGTTACTTGGTTAGTGGAAGTCAGGACAAAATCCACTACTATCTAGTTCTCTTTTATTCTACCACCATATGCCTTAATTTGGTGTTATTCTCAAAAGCATAGAATTCCAAATAAGGCACTATGTACAAGACAGATTGGGGATTGACATTCAAGTGGTGTCTGCTATGAAATGTTAGGTTTAGAATGGAATTTCAATTGGATATTAAACATAATTTAAAGGTAGAATAAAATGTAACTATAGAATTAGTGGCATGTTAGTATTGTTATTGATATTGTCTAAAGGAAACAAGCCATCATATGCAACCACAGAATGATGAAACATCATGAGAAATCAGTTATGTGGTATGTTAGTATATATGTGGATAGATCTGTGTGTATGTGTGTGTGTGTGTGTGTCCAACAATAATTAAAATTGTTAAATTTCAACACAAGGATCAAGAATGTCATCTCATCAAACCTCTTAATTTCATAGATTCAGAAAATGAAACTCTAAAGACATGAGGCAATTAGCCCTTTATATAACTAGATCATGGCAGACTTGAAATTAAAATCTAGATTAGTTATTATTGTTTTAGTTTTTTAAGTATTCCCTTATGTCCTCTGCATAAATAAACAAAAACCAATACACAATTTTTATAGGTGAAACATGAGAATGTATACAATAACCTAACCAGTTATACAAGGAAATACCTACTACATCTTCATTTTGAAGACCAACATGATGAATACTATGAAAGCTATCAACAAGCAGTAAGAAGGAAAATTAACCAGCTGAAATCCTAACATTACAATGTTCATGGTTGTCACTTTGATCATTGCTCAAGACTTTAGGATTCTTGCTGTTTGGAATAACTCAAACCCTTCAATAATGGCTCATGTGCAGGGTTGTGTTTCAACTTCTTTGTGTTATACTCCTAATGGCACCTGGCTTCATACACATGTTTCAACACATCTGCCTTACAAGAAGAAACTACTTAAAACTCAAGACCATTGTTAAAAAGGAACAGATCAGCCAGAAAACATGTCTAGAGATTTTTCAATTGGTCTGTGTGATTTTGCTAAAAATCGTAACCACATTCAGCAGTAACACTTATCCTTCGGGCCTGAGAACCAATGTGTGTCACCAGAAATTATGGACAAACTGGCTAAAGTATCACTTGTTTTTCACCTTAGGAAATCTTGTTTCGTCAATGCTGTATACCATATATGCAGATCCGATTAACTTTAAATCCATGTTTAGTCTCTCTCATCTAATCCTTATTTTCTGACTAAGAAATAAAAAGGCAATATTTTTAAGAGTCTTCAAAGGTTCTAGTGAAGATCAAAGTGTATGTCTTTGATCTTTTATAACCAAAGCCTCACTTCCATATATCATCAAGTCTTTATTTAGTAAGATCATAGATAATAATATAAAAGTAACCCAAATTCTCTTTCGTTGACTTTTAAGTTACTAGTTCTTTAATTTCAACTACTGGTCTTTGGGGACCCTACATCCTCCAATTCATAAAATCACCATCAAACATAACTAACGAATGCAATGATGAGACTGGCAGAACTTCCAGCTGAGGAAAGAAAAAAGAATATTCTTTTTGTTTCAACAACGTCCAAACTATTCATGTTTTATTTACTGTGACTACTTTTGGCTCTAATACTGTGATGCCATAACTCCAAACATTTTATTATTTTCATCTTTTAAACTACCCTATGAAGTAGGCATTATTAGTTACATTTTACATATGAGTAAACTGAAGCTCCTAAGATTGGGTAGCTTGCTTAAAGTGACAGACCTAGTAAATGACATTCAAACCTAGGTCTTTTTGGTTCCAACCTTAACCTCTTCTGTTATACCACACTACCTGGCCAGCAATGTAATTTTTCTAAGATTGGCACTGAAGAGAATAAGAGAATGGTTAGTGTAGTAAGCATATATTTGAGACTTGAAAATAGTGGTATAAATAACACAAATGATACAAAATATGTGTTTATGTTGTATATAAGAGATGCCTCTAGTTACAGATTGAAACAATTTGCTACTTCTAACTTACAAATCTTCAAAATTCCAAAACCATATTTAGATAACTTGTTCAGCCACACAAGCTCACTTTCCTAAAAATTGAAAATGAAAGTATAAAACTCATCGAAGAAGAATGAAAAATGTTGTTCCCATTAGACTTTGAATATGAATGGATATATTTAACTGAGGCTGTACATTTTAAGATTAGCTATTCCTTAGAACCCATATATGTGGAGCAGTTGTCAGAGCAGGGATGATACCCCATGCTCCAGATTGTCTGGCAGCATGTTAGTGACTCAGCAGATCAGGATATGCGAGTAACTAAATTGCTTAGCTAATGATGTACATGTCTAATTGAATTTATTTTAATGATTAAGAGCAGTAATTGTGTTTCAGATAGTTGTATTGAGCCTATAGTATATATATTGCCAACATTATTGAAGTAATAATTACTAGGTAAACATTTCTGTTTTTAATAAGCACATTGTGCTTACTCTAAAAACATCTAGTAAATTAGTTTATAATACTAGCAGCTCCATTATTGAGCCATTACTTCCAGGAATGTTATGAATATTGCATATGAGATTAGAATGAGGGCTATTTTATCTACCACGTCGAGAGTAATGGGTTTCATTCTGAATTCATTACCATCCTCACTCTTCCAAATGGCTTCTCTCTTGTTAGAAAAGGTCCCAGCATCTATAGCTTTAATTCAGTACTCTTTCTTATCACCTCCAACTTTGCCATCCAATAAATCATCAAGTTCACCAAATCTCTATGCACTCAGGTTTCTTTATCTGCAGCCACAGGGAACTTCTTAAAATAAAAAATGAGCATGTGAGCCCTCCTGCTGAAAACCATCTTTCAGTTCCTAATCCTAACTCTTTAGAGATGTTTACAATGTCTGCCAACACGGCACCTGCCAAATCTCCACCCTCCAGCTAATGGCACACCATGCCACACATAACAGGCTATATTCATGGCACTGAATCTCCAATGCCTTGTCATGTTTCTGGGCTTTTGCCTCTACTTTTCTTTGTGTCTTGGATAGTCTTCCCTGCCTTTACCCTAAGATTTCAGCATACTCTTCCTTACCCTCCCTATCATTGACTGGGCTATGTGTTCCTACTGTGTGCTTTTAAACCATCCTATATTTCTGCCATCACAAACTCCATCACCTTTCATTGTGAATCCTCACACTTAGCACATTATCTGGTCTCAGTAACTATCTGTTAAATGAATGAAATTTTGGTGCTATACTGAAAATCTGTGTATTGCTGGGGAGCAGAATAATGAGACATCTAAAAATATTTCATAATTGTGAAGTTAAACATACCTGCAAATTTTAGATAAGAGAGGACTGAGACCAAATGAGATGTCTGCCCCTAAACACATTAAGGGTTTTCAACTGGAAGAAGTATTATGCTTTTTCTGAGATCTTTTAAAAGAACTGACCAAGACTAACAGGAGAAAGCTTCAGGAAAGATATTTTAACTAGGTATATGGCATGCCTTTCTAACAATTAGAGTTCTCCATTCAGAGCTGTGAAGCTTTAAAAGCAGACAAAATCCTAACCCCTGGAAATAGTCAAGTGGAATCTGACAATCAGTTGAAATTCCTGGATAACATAATCCAGCATAGAGTTGAGATCAAAACTGGGTTACTCAAGCTTTTATCAATTTTACTGTACACCTGATTTGTTTATGAAACAATCTATTTCTAAGTTAATGAAAGGGGATGGTTTTAGTGGGAGCTGGGGAGGCTATTAAGCATTCTTTTAATAAAGTAATTAAATTTCTACAAAGTCCAAATGGTAGTGTCTATTTTACACACACACACACTACACACACACACACACACACACTCAACAAAAATCATAGAGGCTGACTATTGAGTTGATTAGCTTAGAGATGTTGCAAGACTGATTTATGTCCAGTTTTGGTAGAATGTAGGAAATTCAGAAATATAAACTGTTACCTAACTGTACTCTACTTAGTGATACTTTTTCAGCTCTGAGCTGCAAGAAAACATATTTCTTGTATGTCCATGTCCAAAAATGAATGAAACAAAATGGAATCTGAGTATCTTAAAAAATGCAAATATTTAGTAAAATAGGTACTGGTGAAGGCATTCTAAGTAGAAAAAAAATCTATCAAAAATTTAAGGTAGAAATGGTTAGAAGACAATTAGCCAGTCTGGTCAGAAATGCAGGACCAGGCCTAAGAGCAAAATAAAGTAGATTTACAGGTTTTGTATTTCTTCAGGCTAAGAAATCTAAGCATTATAGTTGTAGGAGCAAAAGGTGAGCAAAGGTAGTGAAATAAAAGACTACTGTCTGGAAAAGATGAGGCAAGATTATACAGAGCAGACCTCAAATGTAAGTACAAATTGCAGATATCTTTATCAGAGTAGTTTAGAAATTGACAATTTATGTGACTCCTTTATAATTCAGTGGGCCCATTTCCCCTACATGTTGATAGTTGCGCAGAATGTTGTTAACCTCCATTGCTGAAGGAAACTCCCTGATGTTTGCTTGACTATGGGAAAGAAGACGGTCAATTCTCTCCCAATATAATAATTGATGTCAGTTTTGGGGGGTTTCAGGTTTTGTTTTTGGGTTTTTATGGCATCACTCTTGGTGATATGATTCTACCAGTTATGGAAGATGAAGATGAGAATGACTATGTACAGATACTAAGGGGTGATCTTATAAACACAAACTTCAAATGTATCTTTCTGCTCTCAAATGTTTGATGGCATTTCAAGAGGGTTTAAAGTATTTACATTTGGAGATTTTAAAGCATGTAAATCAGTCTAGATCATGAAGCATATTAATAAATAATGTCATGAAAAGCCTCTAATATTTTGTTTTTCAGTTCTTTGAAATATCATTTTAGTGCATTAGTCTTAGCCATTTTTTCATTTATCAGACATTTAACCAAGGTTATTAATAAAGAGCCGGGATTCAAATATTCTACTTTGAGCCCAAGGAATCTTGCTCATTATTACATAATAATTTTTATTGATAAATTTCTGTGGAATTTCTGTGGAAACAAAATCTGAGCCCAAGCCAAGCCATCACATCCCCTGTGACTTGCACGTACCTACGCCCAGATGGCCTGAAGTAACTGAAGAATCACAAAAGAAGTGAAAAGGCTCTGCCCCGCCTTAACTGATGACATTCCACCACAAAAGAAGTGAAAATGGCCGGTCCTTGCCTTAAGCGATGACATTACCTTGTGAAATTCCTTTTCCTGGCTCATCCTGGCTCAAAAATCTCCCCTACTGAGCACCTTGTGACCCCCACTCCTGCCCGCCAGAGAACAACCCCCCTTTGACTGTAATTTTCCTTTACCTACCCAAATCCTATAAAACGGCCCCACCCTTATCTCCCTTCGCTGACTCTCTTTTTGGACTTAGCTTGCTTGCACCCAGGTGATTAAAAAGCTTTATCGCTCACACAAAGCCTGTTTGGTGGTCTCTTCACATGGACGTGCATGACACTAGGGGGTGATCTTATAAACACAAATTTCAAATATATCTTTCTGCTCTCAAATGTTTGATGGCATTTCAAGAGGGTATTAAAGTATTTAAATTTGGAGATTTTAAAGCATGTAAATCAGTCTAGATCATGAAGCATATTAATAAACAATGTCATCAAAAGCCTCTAATATTTTGTTTTTCAGTCCTTTGAAATATCATTTTAGTGCATTAGTCTTAGCCATTTTTTCATTTATCAGACATTTAACCAAGATTATTAATAAAGAGCTGTGATTCAAATATTCTACTTTAAGCCCAAGGAATCTTGCTCATTATTACATAATTGTTTTTATTAATAAAAATATAAATCCCATAACTTCTGTGGAAACAAAGTTTTGTTTTTTGTTGTTATTATTTGGTATTATTTTGTTTCCGTTTATATATATTTCTTAGAGTACAAAATTTGGAGCAGGTAATCATTTTTTATTCCTTCTCAATTTATTTTATGTCAGCTTCAAGTTTATATCATATTTTAAAAAGTTATTTTCTCATAAGGAATATCATACTAAAGTTTTTCAGATTTTTTAATGGAGTGATAGGTAGACCTTCAGTCCTAAAAACAATGAGACAATTCCAAACTCTAGCTGCTACACAGAACAATTTTAATACTGAAAAGAAAAAAAAATACCTTGATGGAAAGAGGGTTGTGGTATGTCAGGAAAAAATGCTAAGAAGAATATCAACATTCTAAGATGGAAATGAGGAAAGGGAGCTGGTGCCTGCTATAAGTTCATTGTTATGCAATATAACAGCAATATGTCCACAATGATACACATGTTAATAAGCACCCAGATAACAGAAATACGTAGAATATAATCTTACCTGACTCAGTCAGAAAATAACATAGCGGCTGAAATGTTGTAATGTGAAGCTATATATATATGACTGCAAATGATTCAGTAGGGTAAAAGTAAGTTGTTTCTATAGATTCCTCGTGTATAAAGTGAGGAAAAGGAAGGATATAGTACAAAGTCCACTCTAAAATGATTTCTCGTAAAATTATTAAGTTCTGTTTACATAGAAATCTTACCAGAAAACACATCAAATGGATTTTGGGGTGAAGTTGTATAATTTTAAATGCATCTGATATGTAATGAACTGTTTGATTTTCAGTACTGACTGTAGGGTTGCTAACTATTCCCTGATAGCTTATGGCTAACAAAGGAAATAGTTTAAGGACAGTAGGCCGGGCGCGGTGGTGGCTCAAGCCTGTAATCCCAGCACTTTGGGAGGCCGAGACGGGCGGATCACAAGGTCAGGAGATCGAGACCATCCTGGCTAACATGGTGAAACCCCGTCTCTACTAAAAATACAAAAAACTAGCCGGGCGAGGTGGCGGGCGCCTGTAGTCCCAGCTACTCGGGAGCCTAAGGCAGGAGAATGGCGTAAACCCGGGAGGCGGAGCTTGCAGTGAGCTGAGATCCGGCCACTGCACTCCAGCCTGGGCAACAGAGCGAGACTCCATCTCAAAAAAAAAAAAAAAAAAAAAAAAAAAAAAAAAAAAGGACAGTTACTGGATAAAATGTTTATTTTACAACTCAAAGGAAGTGAAAATAAAACCTAGCCCCTATTTATCTGGGCACATACCAAGTTAACAAAGAAGGAAAGTATATGTCCATCCAGTAGGACAAAGATGGTTACTATTTGATGGCATTGAACTGAACTCTTGAACGCCTATATTCTTATAAGAAAGCAGCCAAATTGATTGCGTATTCAGTTTTTCCAGCATTACTATTTTATTGACACTTTAAAATCAGATGTGAATAATTTAAAGAGAGCAAAAGAATAAAATTGGTCATTAAACAAAACATGCTCAGTCTTTCAATTGTCCTCTGAAACTCAAGAAGTCCCAAAATCATTATTATGCAAAATTGTCTATGCATCTGCAGTCACTAATTACCCGTGATGCCTACCTCAAAGCAAGTCTATACCAAGACAGTGAAACAACCAGCTCAAGTCTTCTGCTAAAATTCATTCTTGTTTAGATGATTCCAAAACTTTGTTCAGCCTGTGTTTTGTGCTTCAAAGTCCTCTTTAAATTATGCCCATAAATATTTTATGTAGGAGCTCATAATAATCCAATGGGTTATGCATCTGCAAGTGTAAGTACCCGTGAACTGAGAGGACAAGAATAAACCTTGTGGAACACTCAGGTTAGTTTTAATGACCTCTATTTTCCTTCCACAGTGAGGGTTGCTCCATCCTCAGAGCCTTATTTGCAGCCATCCTATCCAGAGAGGAATTATAAGGCCTCATATACATGGATCTTTCTTCTTTCCATCCACATTAAATTTTTTTTAATTCCAAGATCTATTCCTTCAGGACATTATCAGGTGACAGAAAGGCATTGGGCAATCAACTGAAACAAATGTATTAATGGATCCAATCATTGAAACCGAGGGCTAACCTGATTAAGCCCACCAAGCTTAACCTGCCTTGTTCGCTTTTAATTGCTTACTTCTAGTTGGTCTTAAAACCTAGATAGCTAAAAGTCACATAACCAAATAATACATAACTAAACTTTCATTAGCTTCCTTATAGATAATATCTCTGATGTGTAGGTCTCTATGGTAACTGTTGCTAAAAGTTGTTTTTCAGGAGTAAGGGGGCAAACTCCTGTCCAGTTCAAATTAGTCGAGATTACCGATCCTCCAACTTGGCCTGCCTGGTTGCCCAAAACGTGACCTTTTGATGTCAGGAAGCTGACAACACCACCTTCAGATCATGCTAATGCCACTGTTTTTGGAACATCCATCCTATGAAGAGCCATGTAGATTGATTACACTTGGACAGAATTCTGATTATCTCACCTTTCCTACCCACCAATCACCTTTCCCCACACTATAGACCAACCCTGTTTCTATCCCATAAATACTACCAAGCCCTGATTTCAGGGAGATGAGTTTGAGATTTGTTCTCCCATTTACTCTCCCAGCAGCCTTGTGAATAAAATCTTTTCTCTTTTGCAAAGGCCACCATCACAATGATTGGCTTACAGCTAGCTGGCATCATGGTGTCATGATGTATTACGCTTACTGGTGCAAAACATTCTAGCTGGAGTAGTCCATAAAGGTTTCATGAAGGAAGGGGGATTTGATGCACAAAGGTTTCATGAAGGAAGGAACATAAATGTTTCATGAAGGAAGGGGGATTGTATGTGCACAAATCGGTCATGTTTTGAGTTAACTAGAATCCAGATGTCCCTCAGCCTTGCAATTAATGATGGTTTAAATAAAGACAATGATTTATTTTAATAAATGGATATACATATATATATACATATGTAAGAAAACACAGAGATGAATAAATAACAGGGTTCAACTCGAAAGAGGGAATAATGGATGATATTTATTATTTTTTTCTATTTGGTTATCTGATTTTTTTTTTTATTTTAGCTTGTAGAATAAAATATCTAGTATTAACAATGCTAAAACAGTCTTCTTAACTAATCAATACAAAAGAAAAGAAAAAGTATAGAACTACCACTTCAAAACCAACTCACTTTGGAATAAAGATGAAATGCATATTGGGATATATTATATCAAACAGAATCTCACATGGCCAAGCTACAAAGAGGAGCTTGTTTATACTTTATTCCATGAAAAAAACAAATAAAATAGAAAGAGTGTTGTGTTACTTATTTACAGAAATAAAGATGTTATTAATGTAGTAGGAAGTACATTGACCTTGGTTACACAACCTATGTGTACATTACAGACCTACTTACTGAAATAGCTCTTTTGACCTTGAACAGTTCACCCATCACCCTCTCTCTGTAAAATGGAGTTTAAAATATTCATTTGATAGAGTTTGTAAGGACATATATTATAGAACAAATGGATTTGCAAACTATAAATCTACCAAAAGTAAGATACATTTCTATAACCCCCTTTAAGTTTGCTTTTGGTATGTTTTTCTTTTTAAATTATTTGACTTGTAGCTTAGAGGCATTTTTTTTTCTCTTTTCTGTCCTAAACATGTTTCAAAATATATTTTGAATATGTTGCTTATTCTGTAACTGTCTAAATGAAAAGTACAGCTGGTGTTTGTCTTGATTCCAACGATGGCTGTGTACTATAGATCTAGAAAGTGTGAAAATATTTGCAGACATCTCCAGACCCTTAAGTAAAAAATTGTCCTTTATTGGCTAAGTGAAGCAGGAACTCTGGGCTATTCACCAAGTAAAATGACCTGTGGTGGAAATTGAGATAGCCCATTTTAGCCCAATCATTCATGCTGTTTTGCTTCACTGAAATGTGATGGTGAGTGGGTCTCTGGCATTCTTTCTTGAAAACCTTAAATCCGGCCACTGCACTCCAGCCTGGGCTACAGAGCGAGACTCCGTCTCAAAAAAAAAAAAAAAAAAAAAAAAAACCTTTTAACCATTGGAGGCAGGTGAGAAGTGCTTAACATTCATGAAGAAAGAGTGGATATTCTTAAAAGTGTTTTGGGAAGCAAATCCAGCTTAAGCCTGTTCCTAGTTGATCGAAAATCTTTACACATTTTGAAACATTATTTTCAATAGGAAGTTCTCTATGGCAAATAAACAAGGTTCTTGTGTTCTGCTTTATGAGCCCTCCACAAAAATAAAGGAAGAAGTTAAGCGGTAACATTAACCATAATCTAACGATCATCTTCCTTTCTTCTGTTTGTTTCCTTTTAATCAAGTCTCAGCTTTAGTGCAGTTGTCAACAATTTGTGTAATAAGATTCTATAGACTGTGGAGGAAATGGCTGACTTATTCAAAAGAAGGAATGAGAATGATGTGTAGATTATGATGAAATAGATGAGCGAGTCATGAGAAGACTCCAGGTGCCTTATCTTAACTAATTAAAAGCTAGGGCAGGTAAATTACAGGATACAAATTAGAGCTTATGACAAATCAATTATGAAAGTAAAGCTGCCATAGTCGATCACATATCATATAATTATGTCTGCCAAAAGCCTCTCACACAAACCAGAATGGGCAAAGACCGTGCCTAGCATCAATAGTGTTGCCAACATGCATGATCTCACTTGATTCCAGCAACACAACCAATGCCAGTGTTACTAGGATCCCTGCTTCCTGGAGGAGGAAACTAAGACTCAGACATTTACTCATGCCATAAGTGAAACCCATGTTCACTGATTCTAAGGTTAGGGTTCTTAGTCCTACACAAAACGGCCTCCCAGTGTTAAAGTGAAAGCAAACTAGTCTGAAAGTTACTGTGTGAGTTCAGAATAAAGCACTATGTGTCATAGACACAGCAGAAAGAATAAAAACACATAGGACAGGTTCAACCTGTAGAATAGAGTTAACAGAAAAGACACTGATATATTTAAGGCATGAAGGAGAGAGAGAGAAGCCAGAGATGATCCTAACGTTGTTTGGTTTAGTGATTAGAAGAATGGGGATAAAACTAACTGAAATGCTGAAGTCAATAGTTGAAAAATTGTCTTCAAATATGGATGATGCCTTTTAGTTAGACATTGATTTCCAGGTGGTAGCTGGAAGAGCTCAATTTCTACATCTAATTATAATACTTCTGTCCATAAATCATGAAAATGCACATGTTAAACCTACTCAAATGAGAATATAATCTTAAAGTATTATTAATATTCAATACATGAAACTTATTCTTTAAAATACTCTTGTTTACTTTTTAAAAACTAATTTAATAAATCTCATTACTTGAATCTATGCCAATAATTTCAATGCTTTTTATTCAAGGTTGGATTTTAAAATAATACAATTTGCTTTTAATCTATTGGTTTTTAAATTCAAGATGTTAGAAACATAAAAAATTATTATTAGCTTATTCCATTTAAAACCTGAATTTTCAAAGCTTTTCAAGACACTTTGGCAGATTTAGGCCTCTTTTGTCAGTCAGATTACTTAGTGGATATGGATTTATTACTTGGTTAAGTAGTCCATGTGGTGTCCTTTTTTACATACAGTTGGTTATCTACCTTTGTGTGCATCATGTGTATGTGTGTTCATGCATGTAAATATTTGTGTATATGTCTTCTAATACTCTGTTATTTATCATCAGACAGGGGAAAAAGCATGAAATGATTTTGCATCCTTGAGGTAAAGTATTCTAAAAATTGGATTCCAAAATAACTTCTCATTCTTCTATGTTGTGCATCCAGTTCTATTTTCACAAGCAAGTCAATATGTATTTATATGTAAGGAGGGTAATTCTGAAAATTGTTTTCCGTAATGATGGAAAATTGCTGCTAGAGAATGAAAAAAATATGAAAGATTATAAATTCCCTAGCTTTTTAGTTTGCACAGTCCTTTTTTTCCTCAGCATTATTTCCAGGGTCAAATTATAATTGTGTTCTAATCAGATTGTCAATATATATCTTTCATGATGTGGATTTTGGCAACTTATTTCACAAATGGCTTTGTTAAACACTAATTTTTACTATATCAAATTATTCTAAATGACATAAAGTCATTGAGCTAAATTCAAAGATAGTATACTACTCAAGCCCAGAGAAGACTCACAGATACACGTGTAATATTTTCCAACATGTGCTGGGAACCCCTGAAGTATTAGGGAAGATCTGAAGGGGCCCGAATGAGCATGGAGAGGGCAGAGACAGCACACAGACTGGGAGGCAGACGGTGAATTCTGAGCCTCCTGATTGTCACAGCTGGGACATTTGTTTTAGGACATGCCTTTCCCTCTACCTCTGGCTTTCACAGGTCCTTCCTGATCCCCAGATAGGCAATTTTTCTAAGGTGTCAAGGACAATGTGTTATATCTTCAGAGTACTTGCGTTTTAGAAGTTACAGCAACAACTGCAAAAGGTAAGATTTCAGGTAGTATGGAAACTAGTTTAGGGAGATACTTTCCAGTATCTCTACAATCTTACCACTTAGGTGTTCCAACCTGTTATAGTGCTTTCTCAATGTCCTTTGCGGTTTTATCTGTTTAATTTGAAAGCCTTGGATGGAGCTTGTATTATCCAAGTAGACTACAGTCCCCATCACAGCCTACTGTCCTTCTCAGGGCCCAGGCTCTCATCCATGTCACCTGCCCAGGTCCCGGGGCATTTCTGCTTAAGCCCCTGGTAAATTCTGTCTGGAATTGTGTCTGGAATTGTGGAAACTGTATCAGATAACTACTTAGTGGAAGTGATGCCTAGAAAATGATGAGAGAAAAGACAGAAAAATCCCAAGGCTCAAGGGCTTGCTCTTGAACAATTCCAAAAAAAAAAAGAAATTTAGAAATAACATTTTTCTATCAAGCACACAGCTTAGCTAGATTTATTGTTAGAGGTCCACTAATTTATGATCTTGTGGAATGTGACTATCAACTAGAAGCAATTAGAAATAACTGTTAGTAATTTTTTCTATCAAATTTGAAACTGAACAACTGTTAAGTTACTCAGAACAACTGACAATTATGTCATCTGTGTTTACTACTATGCAGACACAAAAATGGGCATCTATTTATTCAATGGACTCAGACTAGCGTTCTTTGAAATGGATGTATTCTATATTTAGTGAAACGTAGCGGTGTGGGAAAACACATGCATTTTGGTGACACATGAACCCAACTACCTCATGTGATTTCTTGGGCCTTAGGAGGATGAGCTATTTTTCTGAGGAAACTCAGGCAGTAAACAGCCATCTAAGATTTATATCCAGACATGAGTGATTCCAAGGCCTCTACTCTTAAGTATTACACGTCTGCCTCCCCAAAATAATCATTGTCATTTATCAGGCATCTAGTCTGTGTATTGTACAACATTTTAATCTAATCTTGAAAAACCCCGTGATAGACACTTCTTTACTGAATGAAATATATTTTGTATTTTTGGCATATACTACTGGTTTTACTATAAAAATGCATGTGTCAGATTGTAAATATGTCTTAGATAAGTTTCTCCATATGGGTAGGTTGATAATTTACCTGTTTTATCCCTAGAAGAGTAACATTGTGCCTTAATCCGAGCTGGTGCCAAAAAAGTTTGAAGGATTGACTTTGAATAGTTCACAGGCATTTAACATCTACTCTACTAGTAAGTTGGAATAAATAGTAAAATTTTAGTTCTAACCTCAATCCTTAATAGCGTAAAGCCCAAAGATCAAAATAAGTCATGCAAATGCTTTATAGACCAGGAAGCATAATAAATAAGTGCCTCTATGCCTTGGCCAGAATTAGCTTTACTGTGGTTTCAGCAACCGGGATTTCTGTTATTATAATTGTATCATGGTACATCCAGACATAATATTCCCTGTTACCTATACCACATGTTCCCAGAGGATTTAGAATAAGGACTCGATAAATCGAATTGGATGTATAAACCAATAAACAGCTTTAAGAGTAGAAGCTAAGAGAAGAATATTAGACTAACATAACCAGACAATGGGTCAAATTATTCAGGGAAATCTTTTGCAATTTAAGTGAGTCTTGTGCTGAAATTTATTTAAATTGAGAAGTTTGTGAAAAAGACAGACTGATTTATGCAAGTGAGTCAATCTAGACTAAGTCTTAAGAGTCAGCATAAGAGAACTGCTTCAATAAATAAAGGTTAGACAGAACATAGAACAGAGATGATGTATGAAAAGAAGTGAATAAAAATGGAGTGGAGTCAAAATTGAGCAACAAGAGTATTTGATAGATATCTCTAAAAGATTTTTATACTCAATCCTCAAAATTTTTTTTCTTTCTACATACTGTTGGAATATGAATTTCATTTTCAGTCAAACACAAATTTGCCACAAATATGTCAATTATTTGCAATAATGTTTTCATAACCTTAGGAAAAACCTAAGCATCAGTAGCATGATTATTTTAAAAAAATCTTAGGAACTCATATTTTACGAAAATTATATTGACAAACAGGGCATGCTCAGTTAAACCAACACTACAATATAGGATACATAATACTTCCACAATTGTATATTCCTCTCCTGATGAATTAGGGGGTATTATAGATCTTTTTTTTTTCTTACCCACTACTACTGTTTTTTGGGAAAACTATTTGCCAATCACTAACACCATATGGATTAGAAAAAGCTGGGCCATTTTTGAATGAGAAATGCAGGTCCCTTTCATTTTTGTTTTTCATTTAATTTGAAGACTGAACTAGTTACTTTAACACTTACAATGTAGCAAGCCTTGTCACTATCAAGAATCGGAACCTCATCTTTGGCTCACAATTATTCCAACTGATTGGGCTATTTGGCTGCACATACTGAAGAGTTAAGGGAAAATAAGTCAATTAATTGTACAGCACATGAATCGCTGAAAGCCACATGTGTAACTTTTTAAAACATAATTCAGCATTCAATAACTCATAAAAATAAATGCTGAGGGAAATAGGCTTTTTTGACAATTTCTTAAAAATTAATACTAGCTAACACTTCAATGATCTTCAAACACTGGACCATTTTTTTGTATTATATTGTCATTAACACAGCAAGGCAAAATAAATGCTGAGCAATCAGCAATGATTGTGGATTCAAATGAATTACAACCACATTCAAATGAGACCATTTAAAATGCAACATAACTGTGGACAATGGGCCACTATACCATTTATTTGAATACATTTAATTGGAGGTCCCTGGGGGTGGCTGGTACCTCAAGATCTGGGCCTGACAATGTCTTACTCATGTTTAAGAGTCCCCAGAAACTTCTCAGTATGATCCCTGGAGCCCAATTTTCTCTTGACAACACAATCATTCATTTTACAAAATAGAGGGACTCCATGAAAAGAGATTTTGTGCATGTGATGTCTTAATACTGAAATAAATTTCTACTTTCATTCTGTTGACCCTGAAAAACTTCCTGTTATTTTTGGATTAAAAAATCATCACCAGAAAGTTCTGGAGTCACCTTGTGTTTTGAACAATTCAACCTTAGTCCAGCATTATTTTTTAGCTATCATCCAATGTCTCAGGAATCCAATCTAGAGGCTTCAAAATCTCAGTATTTTTTAACTTAGTTTCAGAATCCTGAAATGCATTTAGAAAGTAATATGCTACATACAGTATAAACTGTGGCTTCTTTTTCAGTTTGTGGAGCTGAATAGCCAAAGCAATTGGACATCTCAGTTCTCTCTAATGACCAGGCCTGCTATCAAATTTGAAAGGAGATAGTATGATATTTAGTATCATATATCTCTTATGTCTCCTATTAACTAACTTTTGGGAACCTGAGGCATGTGAGAACAACCTTTGTTTTTATTCTTGATTTCAAAGGATATTTGATGCTAAACGGGTCAAAGATAAAGTCGATTTCCCTAAAATTTGGCTGTGATAGGAAGTTCAATAATTATACTCAAAAAACTATTTTACCTTATGTTTCAGATTCCACATTTTAGACATACAACGAGCTTTTAAATGACGTCAAAACTCCTGGGTACTTACCCAAATCTGCACTTAGCTTCAGGCCTCATATAGCTCACTCATGTTTAATAGGCATCAGGCCCATTAAATATAATTGTAACCATATTGTCTCTGCTTAATGCTAAATGGAAAACAATGGATGCCACAAACTTTAATATTCAGAAGACTTGGTCTAGGCTGGCTTTTTACCGGAAGACTGTGTCCAGCTCTGGGCTTCAAAGGCAGAGCAATAGGGAGAATTCGGATAGAGTTTATTAAAGCCCTTAGGGAGATTGGGAATAAAAGAAAATATTCATTCATATTTTTTTAAAGGTGAGAAAATGACTTTTTATTGCAGAGAACAAGTGAAGAGTTATTTTAGAATAAATTGGGGAATTTATGTTTAAGTTTCATACAAGAAACTATTTTCTAACATCTGAAATCATCAGAGCTGGAGTTGAAAACCCCGGGTAATCATGGATTCTTCTCTGAGGTATATAAAATGGAGCGAGTCTCAGGGACTTGGGTTGGTTTATATACGTCTGTCATGAAGATGTGTGGTTAAAGTAGGTATTTTCTGAAATTATTGTCTAACTCCAGATTTCAAACGCTAGTAGCCAAATATACAGTCTATAGATGTCATGGAGTAAATTACAGAAAGTGTCTTTGCCGTTTATTTCCCTATAGAGAGGATTTACACATAAGCAGGTCTCTAGATAAAAAAAATATATAGGAACCAAACCAGTTCACTGCAGATTATACAAAAGTAAAAGCAAACAGCACACAGTATAAGAATAGATAACAATGCTCTCCTGTATAACTTCAGAGAGCTTATCATAAAGAGGACCTTAATCAGAAGAGGAACTGAAATAGAGAGAGGCAATTTGCTACAAAGGTCACTTACATTGGTAGCCGCAGAAAACATTTGAAAAAGACGAAATATAAGGATCTTTGGCGATTCCTTACATCCTCTATCTCAGTTTTTCAGTATCTTTTTGCTGCCACCTGACTGTTGAGAGTTATTCCTAGAAGCAAATACATTGTTTCTGCTTTTTCTACCCTAAAGCAACACCTTTGCTATTAAACTTTCCCAGACCTCATGCCGTCAATTTAAAAATTTCAGTTTCATTTCCCACTATTTTGAGTTAAACTGATGTACTAACCCATGTCAGAGGGTGATATATCCTTAACAGGTTAAGTATCTGTTTACATAGTGCTTCTGCTGCTGAGAGTTCTAGGTTATTTGTTAGAAAGGGACTGATGGGACATTGTGCTGCTCCTAGAATACAGTTAATCAGGTGCCTGTCTCATCTATGTGTTTAGACCAGCATAGATGAACTAGCAAACAAAAATCTGAATATACATGCTGAAATATCTTTCTATTTTTCCTCTACAAAATATAAACAGAATATATATATAATCATTCTTTCAAATAATCCTATAATTTACTCTTCTTGCAAACACTTCAAAAGATTTTTTTAAAAGCAAGCTATGTCTAATTCACTTAACAGTGATTGCAGTACACTGATCTTGTCATATGAACTGGAATGGTTTATTAATTATGTTTCTATAATGAATAATTTAATTTTCTTTGCTTTATTAATTGACAATAAAGAAAGATTTGCAGGGTTTTGAATTTTAAACAGCATTAATGACAGGTGAGTCCAAGAACAGCCAATTATTCCCTGGCCAATTTCAGTGAATTGAAGAGATTTGTTTAGTTTTACCAGGATTTAAAGCTACACCCAGTTTTTGTTTTTCAAAGAACATACTGCTTTTGGGGGACAGGAGAAACAGTTGCTTAAAAATGGTCATTTAACACTTATGAGGGTTTTTGTTGTTACTTGTTTTGTTGTTTGATAGAGAGTGTTCAGATAACGTTTGGAAAAGAAACTGTTGGATAGTCCAGAAATATTTAGAACAGATGAGATTATGAAGATTCTGTTTTTCTTGTTATATCTTCATTCTTAAATATTACATGCAAATATTACATTCCCAAACACATCAGTTAATGACACCTAATCTGTGTTGCACTTTGCAATTTTTAAGGCATGTTCATGTTAACTCTTTTGATCATTACAACAACCCTGTGAGGTTGAAAGAAAGAACATTATGATCACTATTTTATAGATGAGAAAATAAAGCTTGGAGGCCGGGCACGGTGGCTCACGCCTGTAATCCCAGCACTTTGGGAGGCCGAGGCGGGCTGATCATGAGGTCAGGAGATCGAGACCATCCTGGCTAACACGGTGAAACCCCGTCTCTACTAAAAAAAATACAAAAAAATTCTCCGGGTGTGGTGGCGGGCAACTGTAGTCCCAGCTACTCGGGAGGCTGAGGCAGGAGAATGGCGTGAATCCAGGAGACGGAGCTTGCAGTGAGCCCAGATCGTGCCACTGCACTCCAGCCTGGGTGACAGAGTGAGACTCCGTCGCTAAAAAAAAAAAAAAAAAAAAAAGCTTGGAGATATCCCTTTCCCAAGATCACATCACATGGCTGGTTAAGACCAGTATCCGAGTTTGATTTGGTTTAGTGTTCTTTTTTTGCTGTTTGTTTCTTTGTTGTTGTTGTTGTTGTTGTTTTATCTTTAGAGTTATTTCCCCAGTAAGCTTGGTGCTAGATCATTTTTATTTGGAAAACTATAAGCTTTCAAGGGCTTTGCTACAAAGATCCATCACTAGTCCAAAATCTCTAGTTGCCATGCACACTTATCCAAGTCCTATACACAGCCAAAAGCTTATTAATTCTTTGTAGACTATTCTAGTTTCCATAAAGGGGGAAGAAGATGCAGACAGGTGATTTACTAGAATACAGTAGTTCTCTGTGAGATGCTATTTGCATCTAATTTGTCTCCAATGGTGCTTAAAAAACAGAGAAGGATGAGGTCAATTACAGAAAAGGGACAATGCCATCTAGTAATTGGGAGATCTGACAAGAAAAAGGTTTCTAGAGAAAAACTGAATCTCATTCCTAGGGATATTTAAGTACAATCCCTAATCTACTAAGATAAGTGGTACAGACAATGGATTTATTTTGTTTGGTTTTCCTTGTTTACAGGGCCTGAATGACTAGTCACATTATAAAGCCTTCACTATGTAGTGCAAACTGATATTTTCAAAGCCAGTGCCAGTGGAAATGTATGGGCTTCAGTATCAGAATTACCTGCATTTGTCTCTGGAATCCATCACTTCTAGTGGAATAGCCACAAAAATCACTTCACCTCTCTGATAAACACTTTCCTCATCCAAATGGCACATATTTGGCACTCAAGAAAATGTAGGTGCTATTTTGGGAGTTCAAATGAGAGGATGAAGGTCACTTACGTGACTTCACTATGTTCAAACAGCAACAATGCCTGTAGACCTCTGAAAACTGCTTTCCGAGCGATAGAACACCTAGAAATCAAGTTGTGCAGTACACCTCATGGCAGGCATGGGGAGGAAAGTTTCAGGACATTGCAGAAGTGTCTGCTACTGTGAGCAAGGCAGTGATGGAAAATTGCTATAAAATTACCCCCGCAAATCGAGAAGACTTCATTGTCTTCATACTTGTATTTATTTTTAAACTATAATTACATATCATTTGCACCTCTTATCTAACCAAATATAAGTAAGATAACATTTATTGAGATAATATATTTGAAAATAATTTTAAATGCAATGGCACTCTAAAGTTATAGGATCAAGTTATAATTGTTTGTTTTCAACAGAAAAAAATTAGCTTACTTATTTTCCATCACCTGAAAATGTTCTTGGATTTGGGCTCAAGGATGAACAGTCTGTTAGTTGACTTTCTTTTTATACGTTTGTCTAATTAGAAAAGAGTCTGAAAAAGTCAAGGACTATTTCACCCTGGTATTCTTAGATCACTCACTACAGTCTATTATTAGACATATGATGTTTCCACTGTTTAAACTCCTTTTGTCCACCCATTATTGTTTATACCTGCAGAAAATCCAACACCAAGTTCTGCCTGGTTACAAATTAATGCCATCACCATTCCTATCCTACTTGTATATCCAGAAGCAGCACTTCAATGGGAGACTAAAAATCACCCCGCTCAATAAGTAAATAATGTTTGTGGATTACAGATCATAGTCTTTTATCAGGAATAATAATGCAGTTTTCATTTTTACAGGAAATGGAAAATAAAACCTCAACAAATGGATTTAGCCATTCAGAATGGCTCTCAAATAGGCAGTGCTGAAAATTGATCTGGTTACTTGTCAATTGCATTATTCAGAGATGACATCAGCAGCAAAGCTGAAGCCAACTCTGGGTCATTGCCCACCCCATGTTAACCTTTTCCATATAAAAACCTTACTCTGTAAAGAGATAAGCATCTCTAGGGCTGTAATTTAAGCTTTGAAACCAAATTGAACAGCTTTCCTCCAGCCTCATTAATAAGCTGTGATCCAGGTTCCATACAAACACCTGAACATATGACAGCCAGTGCTAACAAAACATTTCATAGCATGTCATCACTCGTGACATTCTAGAGGAAATACAGGCTGTTGCTTGAGATGATTCCTGTAATATTTATTTCTGATTCTGTTTATGATCCATTTTATAGATTAGTTTTCTAGAGCATTGCTAACTGAAATCCTAAATTGAAACTTTTCAGTAATGACATGTACTTTGATGTTCTTCAAACAATTCCATTCTGTTCCATCAGTGTGAAACACATCATGCTTCTTTACCTGGGGGGTTATGCTCATTGAGAATCACAAGTGATGCTGGTGTAGGTCTTCTTTTCCTGATCTGTGAATGACAAAAGGTGAGCTAATATCAATGAGTATTAGACACTGCTCCAGGTTACTCTGCAGCTTGCAAAGATGTCTCATCCTCATCTTTTCCCCACATGCAAAAGCAAACTTCTGGAGGACACTTGGAAGGTGCTCACTAATTTTATTTTGAAATAATAGAAAGCCACAGAATTGAACTGTCTGATAGAAGTATCACCCACCCTCTTTGACCAAAAAGCTACATTTCCACAGAAAAAAAAATAATTATATACAATTGAATGATACAACAGAAAATTAATTTACAGTGAAGGTACAGGGTTGACCTGATAATGTTAGTGGCTCACTTAGAGCCTCATAACATTGGTGATGCTTTCAAGATTCGTTACCCTTATTTTTAAACAGGATAGGGAAGAGCTTGGAAACCTATTTCTAGCAGGTACCAGAGTTAAATTAGCAGCATAAGCTTTGAATTTCAATTGATTTTGTTAACTTTTTATTTTCTAGTATAATATTTAGAACATATAAACAAATGAAGAATAAATATGGATCTTATGAGCATATGTAACTTATTACAAACTCTAAAGTTTATTTTTCATTTTAAGAGTTACAGGAGCATAGTATTATCAGAATCCCTCGAATATAATGTCCTTTATTTGTTTATTATATTCATTTATGGGTAAATTCCCAAAGTAAATGTCAGTAGGATAGAGAATAAAATTTATCAATGACATCCTGTCCAAGATAGAAGCAACATCCCATTCAGCATAGATAGACACATGTTCAAGGTTACATTTATCTGGCCTGAGTCTAGGTGCATCTACTTCAGATTGTCAAAACATCCTGAAACACTATGAGTCACGGATTAAATAATTATTTTTAAGACTTTATTTCAAATACTTGGAACAGGATTCAAAAATAATTTAGGTTTTAAGAAATTAATGGATTAGGTTGATGTCCTCATAAATTTCTTTGCTTTTGCCTCCTCACAGTTGCAGTTCTACGAGATGCCATTGCATCAAGAGTCGAGGTAAATCTGAATATGAAAGGTGATACAGATGTAAACCAATATTAGACACGGACAAAGAATCTAGGAAATGTTAAAATACTGTTTGTAATGTCTGAACAAAACACATTTTAAAATTGTACCAAAAGCTACAAATCCTCACTGTAATATATTATATAAACTTACAATCATGGTTTTGGGTCCACAATAAAAAACATATGAAAATAAAGTATTCGACCTATAGTCTGAAACTATCTCAGGCTTTAATTTTTTTGCTAAATCAATCATTTTATTTTATAGAAAATTAAATAAAATGTTGCTCATTTTGATAATTTTTTTAAAAGTTGCTCTAAATGTTGAAACTGTTATTTTAATGAGCAAAAATGAACAGATTTATGAATCCATACCTGAATTGCTTACAGAGCCATTTTCCCCTCAGAGGTGCTCATTTTGTATCATATGAAGTGCTACAATTTAGACAATAGTTCTCCCAATGCAATTTAAATGCAAGTATGTATAAAAACCAACTTATTTCTTGTTTACATATCTTGAAAGTCACAGCAAAATCAAGCGGTAAAGAACATTTGAATTAATAACAAGAATGCATGTTCATATTACCTTATGTACAGGAATTGTACCCCATGCAATTTCACTTACCTGCTCTGCTGCTTCAGGTGCAATCTGACTCTGGAATAAAGGCACAGCAAATTGTATCTTTTTGGGACTGTTGGGCTCCATGATAATGAAGATAATTAGTCAGAGATGTGAAGAGCTCAGAAAGACTAACCCTAAGTGGTGTCCGGATGTGTTTCCTCAGACACACTCCACTAAGCCACACAGAGTGCTTCGTAATAAATAGCTGTAATTCCAGAGCGAGCAAGTGAAGATGCCGAGGTTTGAGTAACCCCCTTCTTCAATATCCACGGTGATGCCTGGCTTGCCTGTTCCCCCACCAATCCCTTGGATCCTCTCAGCACAATACAGAAAGGAACAACACGCTAATTGTGTGCCTCTTCACTAATACCATGCCAAGCATTCACTCAGCAGCTAATTGAAAATGCAATGCTAGCCTTGAAGGACCCACTGCCCTGGGATTTGAAAGAACGGCTCTATCCACTGTACATTACTAACCGGCTGCTCAAAAGTGCAATGTAAGCTCCCTCTGAGTATTGCAGGGATGGGCCATTCATTATTGATGAACATCAAGCAGGAAGTTTTTAGAGTTGGGGGCAGGGTTTGGGTATAGAATCATTTCTCTCGGCAACTCATAAGTCAGACACCTTTGCTATTTCACACTCAGCTACGAAACAGTTGAATGGCCGTGGAGGGTAAGCCACAACCAATAATATTAGCTATATTTATGCTATCACATCTGATTAGTTTAGACTCATCCTAGGAGGCAGAGCATCTGTGGTGTAGTGAGGGCAGCATTACTACAGGGCTGAGCGGATCTTACTTGGAGTTCCATCTTCATAATTAACAAGATCTGTGGCCTGCAGAAAATTACTGGCTATGTCTAGGCCTCCACACTTCCATCAGAAAAATGAGGGGGTGGGACTCAATGACCTTTAAAGTCCCATTCTGTTCCAACATTCTAAAATTGTAGTTCACAGTTTTCATTAGAGTGGAAAGTATTGTACTGCTAAATTTAGCAAACAGCTTGGAAGCCACTGCCGTTTCAATGACCTCTATTTTATTTCCTGGTGGAGCCCAGTTACATTCTCTGACTTGGAAGAATACAGAAATGACTAGAAAACATTAGTAGAAACCTAATGGTAGTCAACATTGTGACTTGTTTTCAATAGTAGAGATGTACGCAAAGATAAGGATTTGAGAAAAGCATGAAGTGGGTAATGTTCAGAGGGTAGATACTGGCTAGTGGTCAGGAAACGGTGGGACATTAGCCTGATTGCCACATTAGTTAATGTCAAAGGGGAGGTAGTAACATAGCCAGATGGCCTTCATGCATACGAATACTTTTGTGAAGGAAGCATGAAAATGAAACTGTTTTAATGGAAAAGATAACTTGAGATCTCTGCTTTCTTGAGAGGCATTATGTGATGAAAACTAGGTTTTTAAATATGTTTTTGGATTTACTTAATATATTTAGACATCGACTATGATTCCAGGTATTTACAATTAAAGTTTTTATTTTTTTAATTCTGATTTTGTACCAGGAATCCATCTTAATGATTTAAATAGGCAACATTCTCTTGAAGGAATATAGAAAGGAATATGCATTATTGAAGTAGTTTTCTATATTCACTAGGGGATAAAGCAAAGATGTGGATGTGAAAGCACTTTTAGTGGAGAACAGTGCTGACTAGCAAGAAATCTTGTGATGAGTTCATCCGTGTAGTGTCGAAGGGAAATTTATAAATTACATTTTATGTAACAGTTTACAAAAGTCTCCAGAAATAAAATCTAAACTAATATCATTAATGAAGTTATTTCTTTGAATGTCTCTTCAAATTATATAAAAGGAAAACAAGACAAGACAGTATTTTTAGTGAGGAGTTAATCCAAAACTTCACATAATGTAGTAATGAAGAACATGCAACCTTGAGTTCAAGCTCTAGCTCTGCTACTTACCACGTTTATCAATTTGGGCAGTAAGAGAACTTTCTTCTTGTGAGGTTTATCTTACTCAGTTCCTGAAAAGAGCTCATTACAAGACCAGCACGGAATCACTCAATAAAAGATAGCTATTATTTTTCTTTCAGCCAGATTTTTCAAAAGGCTTAAGGATACACATTTTCAACCAGAATCACTAAGAATATCTACCTACTTGGAATAATTTGATTCCATTTAGAATAATAGGTGATAAAGTGAAATTTCATATATATGCTTGGTATAAATACCAATAAAATGATTCTCATTAACTAATTGCCCTATTTTGAATAATTTGATCAGAGGCCATATTGTAAATGGGCTATCTAGACCCTTTAAGCTTCTTGTTTTTTATGAGGCCAACTCCTGTGTATCCATTAAGATTCAGTTGAGTATCATTGCTTCTAGGAAGCCTTTGTAGATTTACTGTTTTCCACATTGGGTTTAAACTCACCTCTCTGTATTCTCAAAGAACCAAGCATAACTCTATTTACCATAATAACTATCTACCTGTCTTTTGACTGTTTAGTATTTTGCAACTTAATTTACTCACATAGCAAATATTTGTTGAGTAGATACCATAGTCTACTCTGCACCAGGCCTTTTGCTATGGCACTAGAGGAGAGATTGTGTTAAAAGGTATTTGAAGTCCTTTTAAAGCTAAATTATTACTCCAATAAATACATAAAGTGCAACTTAAATGTAAAATAATCTAAAAACTGTTACTATAGAGTTTGCATGGGGGGTATAATTTTCCTATTAGGTGCACTTCTTTTATCCCTATCAGAGAGAACAGTAATAACCTTTATATGATACCATGTACCAGGAATTATTCTAAGTGCTTTATCTGCATTAATTTATTCCAACAACTCTTTGAGGTAGATATTATTGCTAGCCTCAATTTAAAATTAGGTAATTGGGAGTCAGAGGGTTTAGGTAATTTGTCCAGTGTCATCCAGCATGTGTGTGTATATATATGTGTGTGTGTGTGTGTGTGTATATGTATACATATATATATATAGCAAAGGCCGGTTTCAAACCTGGGCAATTTTGCATAGGGCTTGGGCTTTTAATCACAACAGCATCATGATGGCCACTATAATATAAGGACTATAGAGAAGTCAGTGGAAGTCAACAGAATCTCCACAGTGGTTAGAGGTTCTGACGACATCAGTTCCATGGTAAAAGATCTTAAGATGACATGGCATATGAAGGAAAGAGAAGCAAGTAGCATGACTAGGATACTATTAATCAAGATACTCAATCATTGCAAATTAGATATCAACATAGAATGGAGAGCCTAGAGTTGGATATTGTACCACCAAACTGACTGAAAAAGGAATCCTTTCTCTTGCTCTTTAAAAGTAATGGGTTCAATCATTAAAGATTAAAGAGACCTCTAGAACAAGCAATAACTATAGTCTCTCTTTAATGTAAGTGATACTGTGAGTAAAGATGGTTAAACATTAGGCAAATAGGCCATTAGACCTTCCTAATTTTCACTATAATATCTATCTTGCCCTACTTTGCATGATTTCTCAAGACCCCCGTAAAGGCTGCAGTTCACCTTACCACCGTCTTTCTGTGGCCTCCCCTACCTCCCTGGAAGCCATCCTGCCTCCTCCCTCCCTTTTTTAACCCAAATTATATTCTTCCTCTAATTCCACCTCCTTAGAAAGAGACCTTCATATTCTTCACACAAGAAGAATCACTCGGTTTGTTTCCTCTCCTTATATTTAGTTATATATAGTTTTATGTTATTCTATAATAATTTCCTATGTGTTTCTTTTGCCTCTTCTCCTAGACTGCAAATCCCATCCTATCTTAAACATAAACATAACAAGCAAGATGCCGGTCATCTAGTAGTTACTAAATAAGTCCAATTAGGCTTTATCTAATATTATCAAGAAACATAAGGTGTTCCAATAAACTGAATTTTCCCAAAGACTACGGCTCACCCTTTCAAGCCCTACACCTTGCTATTAGTATTTCTTGCTATAGTAACTGCCTTCAAATACCATGTATACATGGTTCTTATGACTGTTTTTAGAGTTGTTTTTCTTTACCTGATAACTGCCAATACTTGTTTTTCAATTATTACCTGATACTAACAAGTGCTTTCTTTGAGGGAAGAGAAGGGAAAGTAAGGGGAAGAGAGGAGAGAGGTGGAGAGGGAAAAGCAAATTCTTAAACTTTTAAATGTGTTTTCTATTCAAGGCTTTGTTTTAAATGTCTTGAATTCATGAATCTTGAAAGATATGCAGATACACGAGACATGACTTTGTTTAACAGTTAGTTGGCTAACTAAATGCCATCAAAAATAAAAGGAAATATTTATTAAGCATGACTACCTTAAATGCTGGAAGTACAATAATGAACAAAAGCAGAAAAAATACGATACCATCTAGATACAAGTCTATTGAAAAGATTTCTAGCCCTAATGCAATGATTTTCTGTCTCATCTGTTTAACACCTAAATGCTAGCAGTCACATTTCAGATGCACTCCCTTGCATGTCCTCCTTCGATTCTAGCTGTAGCTTTCTTTATTTCCTCCATCAAAGAAAACAGATGCAAGGGAGAGTGACAATATTATTGGGCTTTCATAGAATTATCTCAATGATATTCAATGTAACCTATTGGATAATAGGTTATTAATTTATTATTAATATTAGTATTAAATTATTAGTGAACCATTGATACCTAAGACAAAGAGGCCTGTCTATAAAATGTGGTTGAACCCCAGTAATATAAGTGAAATGGACCACTCTATTCAAGTACTCATTTAAATTAAATTTTCCCCACGGAAATTATTAGCCATATTTTAACTCTTTCAGAATGTCTTATAAGTTCAAGGATGCAATTTTAAATATTATACTTTTTCAGATCAACAGCTACAAGAAGCCTTACCAGACTAAGCTCACTATATTGCAATCTCTATTAAAATGTGAATTCCCACAGCACTTAAGTATAAAAATACTTGCAATCTCTATCATGCTTAAAGACAAACATCACTGATTCATTCATTCCACATTTATTTAGTGCCTACTGTGTTCTTTAAAACTTTTTCTTAATTGTTTTGTGATTGCATGTTCTCATCTTCACTAACTCTAACAATTTTGACTTACTCTAGAATCCTCATATCAATCAGTGGAGTGTGTATGAGTGCTGAATTGAACTGAAGAATTATTCGTGTGTTACATAAATACTCAGTGCCTTTTTCTTCTCTAACCATGCAGACACTATTTTTTTAATGTATAATTTTCCTGAGTAGTCACTCAATTATGTTTAATCTTTATTCTTGTTGAGGCAGTTTCACTAAAGAAAGCCATAAACCCATGAAGAGTTTGTAGCAAGTCCATATTAGCCATGATGCTATAGCAGTGAGTTGACATCAGAGAGAGGGAACTACAGAGATTTGTAGAGCTGAAGCATGGTAGGTCTTTACTGATGCCACCCTTGGGGAAACAGCTCAATGGACAGCCCAGGAATAGGAGTGCCATGGGGACACAGTCAAACACAGCCCAATGTGGACAAGGAGTCTTAGAAATTTTAGACCATGTAGATTTTTAAAAAGACTTTAGCTCAGGTCCAGTAAAGGCACAGGAATAACATGAGGAAGACTTGGAATTCGCTCTCACCCCTTGTCTATCTATCTCCCTTTTCATTTGTTTTGGTAACTTTCACTTTTATGGATTTCCATAGCTTAATGTTAGCCTCTCCCTGCTTTTTGTTTTGGATAGATGATTATTAAATGAAATTGGACTTGTAATTACTGAGTCTACCTAGAAATATATTCATTTCTAAAATGCTTTCATAAATATTATTTATTCATCCAACAAATATTTATTGAGTATCTGATTCTATGATAGACACAGTGATATAAACACAAATACAATAAGATCCCAACCTCTAAAGAACATACAGTTGAGAGAAGAAGGCAGAATCCTATCAAAATAAGCACCATAGAGCTGGTGACGCCATGATCAAAAGGAGTTATAGGAAGTGGAAAGGGGACCTGGGTAGGAGGGTGATGTCTGACTGTGAGCCACAGACATTCTTTTATTTGCCTACAGGTGTTGTTGTTGTTGCTGTTTTTAATTGCTACCACATTTAAAAACACACAAAAATAAGATATTCAGTTTCTCAATAAAATAGAAAGTCTTGCAAAGCTGGGCCTTCATATCCACAAGGTCACAGAGCTGCCCTCAACTGAGCCTGACCTGTGAGTCATTCTTGCCCCGGTGCCAGCCATGTGAGTTAAGAAGCTTCCAAATCATTCTAATCCCTAGCTATTCAAGTCATCTCCAGCTGTTTGAGTCTTCTGATCTGATGTTCCAGACATCATGGTGCAAAAAAAAAAAACACTTTGGCATTGCTCCATCTGCCTACTCTCCAAATGTTCTGTCATGAGGCACTTTCAGAACCCAGGAGGTATGCAGTGAAAAGCCCAAGTCACATGCAGAGGTGATATGGTTTGGCTGTATCCCCACCAAATCTCACCCTGAATTGTGATAATCCCCATGTGTTAAGGGCAGGGCCAGGTGGAGATAATTGAATCATGGGGATGGTTCCCCCATACTGTTCTTGTGGTAGTGAATAAGTCTCATAAGATCTGATGGTTTTAGAACTGGGAGTTCCCCTGCACAAGCCCCATTGCCTGCCACCATGTAAGACATCCCTTTGTTCTTTCTTTGTCTTCCACCGTGATCGTGAGACCTCCCCAGCCATGTGGAACTGTGAGTCCATTCAACTTCTTTCCTTTATAAACCACCCAGTTTCAGGTATGTCTTTATTAGCAGCATGAGAACAGACTAATACAAGAGGTCACATGCTGATTCCTGTCAATAGCCCCAGTGGAGCCCAGACTTTGAGTCATCACGGCTACCCCATGAGACATGTGAGTGAAGAAGCCTCCGGGTAATTCCAGTTCCCAGCCATGTGAGTCAGCTCCAGTTGTGAGAGTTCCAACTGAGGCCCTCAACATAGTGAAGCAGAGACAAGTCATCTTCACTTTGCCTTATCTGGATTCTTGACCTACAGAAACTATGGCCATGAAAAATGGTTGCTGGCCTCCCAAAGTGCTGGGATTACAAGCATGAGCCACCACACTTTTTAAAGTGTCCTGTTAGGCACTTTTAAAATCGTTAGTATTATTCTTACAGTTTCCTATTTTATAACACAGAAGAGTGGTCTGTCTTGAAGGTATACACATAATATATGAGTCATTGTCAAATAAGCCTTGAAAGACATGGGGATAGATAAATTAATCCAAGCAATTTGTGGAATGCAAAGATAAGGAAAAAGTATAGATTCTGATAAACCCAAATGTTAAGGGGGAAAAGAGAGGACAAAATGGAAACAAACACACACAAAAAATAGTCAGGGAGTAAGAAGACCAGGAAAGAATAACAACACGGAAATAAAGATTGAAGAGAGTTTCTTTAGGAAACAAGCAATCAGCATGTCAAAACTACAGAGGATGTAATTATGAACATCTAAAAGTTATCCATTGGATTTTAGTAGTTATATTGAGGGAAAGAGTGGGAAATAGATAGACGAAAAAAAAATTAGCCTAGTTCTTTCTTTTTTTTTTTTTTTTAAGATAATTCTCACTCTGTTGCCCACGCTGGAGTGCAATGGCAAGATCTCAGCTCACTGCAACCTCCACCTGGGTTCAAGTGATTCTCATGCCTCAGCCTCCAGGTAGCTGGGATTACAGGCCTGTGCCACCAAGCCCGGCTAATTTTTGTATTTTTAGTAGAGACAGGGTCTCGCTATGTTGCCCAGGCTGGTCTTGAACTCCTGGCCTCAAGTGATCCGCCTGCCTTAGCATCCCAAAGTGCTGGGATTACAGGCATGAGTCATTGTGCCTGGCCCGTAATTTAGGCTAGTTCTTTAAAAAACACCTTGGCAGTTAAAAGAAAGCCTCCCTCAAACATGAGACCTTACAGTAGAGAGCAAGAGCAAGAGTGGAGTGGAGCTTTTTAGATTTGTTTTATAGATGAGCCAGACTTGAATATGTCCTGGGCTGCAAGGAGGTAGCCAGTGGAGAAAGAGGTTTAAAATACTCAAGAGACAGAGAAGAGTGAGGAATGGATAGATACAGATATAGATATAGATATAGATATAGATATAGATATAGATAAAGATATAGAGATAAAATGTATGTTAAGGTGAGGAGAATTACTCAGGATTCCTGAACGGTAGGCCAGTAGCCTTTGTAGGAGATTATAGGTATGCTTCTCTTACTCAACAATATAAATAAATAAATGAATAAAAAACCCATTTGTAAAATTCTTCACATTTTAAATAGTTTGATAATATAATGGAATAAAATAACGTTATAATAAGATTTTATTAGGTTTGGATTCAGAGTAACTTCTAGAACCCTGTTGTTGGTAGGGTTTTCAAATAATTTTCAAAAATTTCACACAGTGTTTAAATACTATAGCTGTATGTAGTACAATTTCATTGTAGATTTGCATCCATATATACACACATGTGCTCATGCATTAAACACCTACTGATATATACATACACGCTTACTTATACTTTTGTGTGTGATGTGTGAAAAATGTTTGGAAGAATATATTCTGAGATGTTAATGGTGTTGTCTCCGGATGGTGAGTTTATAGTTCATATATTTTCTCTTTATGATTTTCTGTTATACAATGAGCGCATTTGAATTTTTAATAAAAAGTTAACTGCCAGAATAACAAAGATAATTTTAAATAATATTTTTTAAAGTTCTTTTGCATTTTGATGCAGAAAAAGATTTTTCACACTCTCTTAAATCAGAGAAATTAAAATAGAGTACTATTTCAAAAAAAAAACATGCTTTGTCTTTTAATGAAGGACAAGCTACTTTGAATGAGATCATTATTTCCAAAATCATATTGAATTTATCTCCCTTACTTAATGCAAAAGAACACTGTTGCTAACATTCTCACATTTACCTATAAGAGCAATATTATAGGTACACAAAGGGCCTTTCAATATGCATTGTACTCGACATATGTAATACATTGGAAATGAACTACAATAATAATTTAGAAAGGATCAGGAGAGTAAGTGTTTTCTTATAGCTTCTTGTTAAATAGCTATTACTTTCTTGGTAATTCTTCCTTTGTTAATTCTTTCTTTAAGCTATGGATAACAAGTGCAACATATTCTTATTTTTTTACGTAGTTAAAACAGAATAAATGAGTGTGTTGTCTGAGAGAGCAAAAAAGAGAGAGAATAAACACGGTTGAAGATGAAGCTCCATAAATTTGAATGAACTTCACATCATCTACTCAGAGGAAATGTTCGAAATATAAATAGTATTATGCACCATCACTGATGTAGGCAAAGCATGAACTATATTCTAGCAATAGTTGTCAATCAGGGAAGACTTGCAAGAACAAATTCTGTCAAAGTCTTGCCCAGTCTTACCTTTTTAGATGTCTTTCAAAAGAGAATCTTGAACAGAGAAAACATTCTAAAAAAATAAATAAATAGGCAACAAATAACTCCCCGGCTGATGTACTATCTCTAGTTTAGTTCTTCAAAACATTTCATCAGGAGCATTGATCTAAATTACCCTCAAGATTTTAGATTATAATTTTTCAAAGCAGGGTTTTAAGAGTCCGTGAAGTCAGTGCCTTGTAACCCCATATGATTGATGTCTGACACAATCTTGACAGTCATCAAAATTTTAGTGGACTCCTTTCATTTATTTTGCAGGTATTAGGAAGAGCATTTTGGGTACTGTCTTTATTGAGAGACATTACAAATGATTGAAGACAGGAAAGACTGCACTCCTGATAATGATGAAGCACTTTAAAATATGTATAACCTTTTAAAGTATGTTCAGGTATAGCTAGTGGAAAACCAGGTAGTTCCAGGCAGCTACTGCTGCCTAACTACTCTCACTTTCTCTGGAAACCAGTGAGATTTCTGATTTATAGTTCTCAGGCAAAGGGTGTTCTTCCAACCCAAAGTGACTGTCTTCTCCATTTCATCCCTTTACACCTGAACATTCTCAAATTGTTTCTAAAAATCACATAGCACAATTGGAAAATCTGAGTTCCTCAATTCCAGGAAGGACCCACGGTATATAAGGTTGACATGGAGATGCTTCAGATTCATATTAATTCTAGAAGAATCCAGTCTCAGAGTGGATACCACATCTTTGTGCAAGGGAGTATGATCACAGTCTTTTCCAATTACAATTTGTGATAAGACTAGAATATGTGTTCTGTGATAATATTAAAATGCAGTCAAGATACTTTCATTGAATTTCTGGTTGTTCTGTGAAATGTTTTAACAGCATTTTCTGTTCAATTCATTTGCACCTGCAAATATACTCTATGGAATCCAATTTGGAATTTATATAACACAGATAAATATCAAGTAAGAAATATTCTCAGAGTATAATCTTCTGTATGTTATTTTAATTAATATTCACAACCATCTCTTGGATTCCTGCAGGAAAGAGTGACAAACAGCAAATACATGATTTAAATCAACTCTAGATATTGGTTTCATTTCTCTTTCCTTAATGATTTTTTTTTACCTAAATTTTTTTTTACCTTAAAGTCTCTACCCACCCATATATAAAGCTTTATAAATACTCCAAGGTAGCATAATTGACTGGTATAAATTTCAACTCTTATCTCTCAATCTTGGTAAAATGCTACTATTTAACATAATGTTTAAAAGGCAAGATGCAAGGAAAAAACAAGTCATCAAATGTCTGCATAACCCACAAACTAATTAGTCAATCCCCAGAAATAAAAAGTTGGTACTAACAGTGATTGATTAGACAACCTTTTCAAAATATTTTTTTAAAAAGAAAACAGGGATGTAAATTTCAATTAAATATAAATATAATTTGAAAATTTCATAGAACGTAGATGTCAGTGGGGCCATATATTACATGCTGTATTCATCCTGAGTATGCCTTTACGTTTTCAAGAAATGTATTTGATTAGAACATCTCTGCAAAAGGCAGCCAATTGTTTTTTGTACTAACAGTGTTAGGGAAAGATCTGCTTTGCCAAAAGTCCCTTTTCTTCTGCCTTTAAGCTTCAACAAATGATCAGCTCTCAGTTGACACTTAAACATTCATTGTTTTGCCTTTTTTATTATCACTATAAAACTTGACAAACAGCTCTCTCCTGTCTTGCTTCTTCTGCTTACCTCCCTATTTGCTCTGTAAATGGTATATACACATTTAGTACTTTGTATATGTTCTCTGAGTTCTAACATCTATTTAAACAAAAATAAGTCCTTTATAAATGATTGCAAGTTTTTGGCCTTACGTTGCTGCAGTTTAGCAATCTTCTGGCTCTGAGTAAACTCTGCAAAAGAGCTGTTCTTGAGTGCTTGCCTATGTTTCCATGCAGAATGTAGGCTTATTCATATCTACAAATAACAGAGCATTAAAAATAAAATAATTTCCTGATTAGGATGAGTCACTTCCAGTAAAAGCAAATGTCTTGGTAAGAACATGAAACCTATATTGAATGTCTGAGAGCATTTGCTTCTGTGTCTTGGTCATGGTGGTCTGGAGTGGGTCTGGTATGGCCTATGAGTCAAAGTTACTTACTGATAATATTTATGCCACAGCAACCTGTTTTGGTGATCACCAGTGCCATCCCATAGTCTCTGCTTCTTGAGATTTTGAACTGTTATGCATCTTTTCTTATGATTTCCTAACGACCTAGTTTTAAAAAGTGTAACATATGACTCATTATACTGCTTGTGTAATATATGCATAATGAGTTTGGAAGCAAACAGATAATTCTTAATTCAGAAAGAACATGAAATTTCTAGCAGGTTGTAATGTGCTAAGCTTTATTTTCCAGTACAAATAATGAGTCATGGAACAAAATGAATGATAGGAGTAGGTAATTTTGACAATATGATAAGGAAATCAATTTAGCTCATCATCTGGCACTTTATAGAAAATAGAAATTAAAACTTTATTTTCTAGGTGCACCTCAGGCCATGCACTCCATAATCACCACTCAACTTACTCTTTCTTGAATAACCCAAGTCCTTTTACTTTGTACACATGGTCACTTGTAGTAACTTGGAGCACCCTTCCACCTTACCTTTGCTACTTAGCAAACATCTCTACTTCTAGGACCAAGTTCAAATGCCCCCTCTGCTGAAATGTCCTCCAAGTGCTTTGTCACTCTGTCCTCTGGACTTTGTTGATACATTGGTTTTTTTGCCCTATTAAAAAGTAATCACACTAATAATTTATATAAGAGATGAATACACATGTATTGTCCACATACACCTCCAAAGAAATAAGATGCTCAGCATGACCTTTTCAACAGGCTTCACTCATCTGCCACAGTGAAATCATCTCTTATTTTTTGCCATTTTTCCTACATCACATATTTTGTCTTGGATGTATTCTCTGACTTACTGAAGTATATTCTTTAGTGAGCTTTATAGAAATGATTCATAGGTATTAAACTTTCCAAGACTTCGAATATCTAAAAATTACTTTCTTCCCCTTCCCACATTAGTGAATTTGGCTGAGTAAAGAACTCCAGGTTGAGAGAGGAGACAGAGAACAATAGCCAAATAAAAGTCTCTACCAATTGTCCCCCTGGCAGAAACACCAAATTAAATAACTATTCACACAAAAGTCCTTCATGAGAACCAAAAATCATGTGAGCAATCACAGTACCTGGTTTTAAGTTTATATCACTGGAAGAGGCACTGAAGAAGGTAGTAAAGATACTCTTGAATTGCAGAGACCATCCCTTCTCCATCCCTCAGCAGTGGCCATGTGGTGCAGCAAGAGACTGTGCACTTGAGGAAGGGAGAGCAAAGGATTGTGGGACTGCATTGGAACTCAGTACTGCCCTAGCACAACAGAAAGCAACATCAGGCAGAACTCAGCCGGCACCCGTACAGGGAGCATTTACATGAGCCCTAGGCAGAAAGGAATCATCCATCCCAGCAGTCAGAACCTGAGTTCTACCAAGCCTCAAGACCATGGCCTACAGCACTCTGGGGCCCTAAATAAACCTGAAAGGCAATCTATGCTGCAAGGACTGCAATTCTTTGGCAAGGTCTGGTGCTGTGCTAAGTGTGGAGCGAGGGGACTTGCAGGGAACGTGACCTAGTGAGACACCAGCTGGGGTGGCCAAGGGAGCTTGTGCCAATTTCCCAACCCCAGCCAGCACAGCTTGTAGCACCAAAAGAGACTCCTTTTGTTTGAGGAGAGTAGAAGGGAGATTAAAGAGGACTTTGTCTTCCAACTTGGATACCAGTTCAGCCACAGTAGAACAGGGCCACAGGCAGAATCCTGAGGCCCCCATTCTAGGACCTAGCGCATGGACAACATTTCTAGACACACCCTCAATGAAAAGGAAACCCGCTGACTTGAAGGGATGGATCCAGTCCTGGCAGGATTTGCCAAGTGCTGATTAAAGAACCCTTGGGCATGAATAATCAGCAGTGATAGGCAGTACTCGCTGTGGGCCTTGGGTGTAACTCAGAGACGTGCTGGTTTCAGGTGTGACTAGCACATTCCCAGTGGTGGTGGCTGTGGTGAGAGATTCATTCTGCTTGAGAAATGGAAACAGAAGAGTAAAGGAGACTTTGTCTTGTGGCGTGGAAACAGCCTGGTTACAATGGGGTAGAGCACCAGGTGGGCTCTTTGGGCTCCTGATTCCAGGCCTTGGCTCCTGGATAGCATTTCTGGACCTGTCCTGAAATAGAGGGGAGCCCACTGGCCTGAAAGGAGAGCCCAGGCCTGGCAGCATTCACCACAAGCAGACTGAACAGCCCTTGAGCCTTGAATGAACATCAGTGGTAGCCAGTCAGTACTCTCCATGAACTAGGGCAGCAGTGGCCACAGAAGGAGGCCCCTCTGCTTGTGGAAAGGAGATGGAAGAGTAGGAAGCACTTTGTCTTGTGGCTTGGGTGCCAACTCATTTGCAGTTGAATAGAATATTAGGTAGATTCCTAAGATTCCTGACTCCAGGCCCTGGCTAATGGACAGCATCTCTGGACCCACCCATGGCCAGGGAGAAATTGCCACCTGAAGAAAAAGACATAAGCCTGGCTGGCTCTGCCACCTGCTGATTGTAGAGACCTAGGCCCTTGAGCAAACATAGGTGAGAGCCAAGCAGTGGTTATCACCGACCTTGGTGAAGATCCACAGCTGTGCTGGCTTTGCACAGCTCAGCACAGAGAGAAAGACTCTGTTTGAGGAAATGTAAGAGAAGAGAAGAAGAGTCTCTGTCTGGTAATCCAGAGAATTCTTCAGGATCTTATCCAAGACTACCAAGGTGGTACCTCTATGAGTGTGGAAGATTCACAGCATTACTGGGCTTGGAATGCCCCCTAATGCAGATATGGCTGCAATGACCAATATCTTAGATCACAACATGCAAGTCCCTTCAAATACCCTGAAAGCCTTCTCAAGAAGGATGGGTACAAATAAGCACAGACTGCAAAGACTACAGTAAATACCCAATTCTTCAATGCCCAGACAGCAATAAACAGCCACATGCATCAAGACCATCCAGGAAAATATGACCTCAAAGGAAAGAAAAAAAAAAAAAAAAAAAAAAATAAGGCACAAGACACCATGGGCCAATCCTGGAGACAGAAGGATATGTGATATGTGACCTTTCAAGACAAAGAATTCAAAATAGCTGTTTTGAGCAACTTCAATGAAATTCAAGATAACACAGAGAAGGAATTCAGAATCTTATCAGACAAATTTAACAAAGGGATTGGAATAATTAAACAGAATCAAACAGAAATTCTGGATTTGAAAAATACAACTGACATAATGAAGAATGCATCGGAGTCTCAATAGCAGAATTGATCAGGCAGAAGAAAGAACTGATAAACTTGAAGACAGGCTGTTTGAAAACACATGGTCAGAGGAGACAAAGGAAAAAGAATAAAAAACAATGAAACATGCCTACAAGATCTAGAAAATAGCCTCAAAATAGTAAATCTAAGAGTTATTGGCTGTAAGGCAAGGTAGAGAGAGAGAGACAGGGGTAGAAATTTATTCAAAGAAATAACAGAGAATTTTTCAAACCTAGAAAAAGATATCAAGATACCAGTACAAGAGGGTTATGCAATACCAAGCAGATTTAACTTACATAAGACTACCTCAAGATATTTAATAATCAGACTCCCAAAGGTCAAGGATAAAGAAAGGATTCCAAAAGTAGCAAGAGGGAAAAAGAAAACAACAAATTACAAACAAAGAACTTTCAATATATCTGGCAGTAGACTTCTCAATGGAAATCATACAGGCATACAGGCCAGGAGAGAGTGGTGTGAGATATATAAAGTGCTAAAAGAAAAAAATATGTATCTTAGGATAGTATATCCAAGAAAATATCCTTCAAATATGAAGGAGAAATAAACACTTTCCCAAACAAAAGCTGAAAGATTTCATCAACACTAACCCTGTCCTATAAGAAATGCTAAAGGGAGTTCTCCAGTATGAAATAAAAAGACATTAATAGCAATAAGAAAGTATCTGAAGGTATAAAACTCACTGGTAATAGTACACAGAAAAACATAGAATATTATGATACTGCAATTGTGGTGTGTAAACTACTCATATACTGAGTAGAAAGACTAAACAATAAACCTATCAAAAATAATAATTACAACAAAGTAGGAAGGATAAGAAGTACAATGAGACACAAATAGAAACAACAGAAAGTTAAAGAGCATGGGGATATCAAGTAAAATCTACAGAATTCATTAGTTTTCCCTTTGCTTGTTTGCTTGTTTTTATAATTATGAATTCATCAGTTTAAAATAATGTGTTGTAAGATGTTATTTACAAGCCTCAAGTAGCCTCAAATCAAAAAACATACAACACATACACAAAAATGAAAAGCAATAAATTAAAGAAAATTTAATTTAAAACCAGAGAAAATCACCTTCACTAAAAGGAAAGAAGAAAGAGGAGAAGACCACAAAACAACCAGAAAACAAATCATAAAATGGCAGTAGTGAGTCCTTATTTATCAATAATAACATTGAATATAAAAGGACTAAACTCTCCAATCAAAAGCCATAGAGTGGCTGAATGGATCACAAAACAAGACCCAATTATCTGTTCCCCATAGGAAACACACTTCACCTATAAAAATACACATAGACAGAAAATAAAGGGATGGGAAAAGACATTCCATGTAAATGGAAACCAAAATAGAACAGGAGTAACTATACTTACATTAGACTAAATAGACAAAAACTATAAAAAGGACAAAAAGGTCACTGTATAATGAAAAAGGATCCATTTTAGCAAGATGATATAACAACTATAAATATATGTACCCAGATATGAAAGCAAATATTATTAGCGTTAAAGAGAGAGATGGACGCTAATACAATAATAGCTGGAGACTTCAACACCCCACTGTAGCACTGGATAGATCATCTAAACAGAAAATCGACAAAGAAACTTTGGACTTAATCTATGCTATTGACCAAATGGTCTCAATAAATATTTACAAAACATTTCATCCAACAACTAAAGAATACATATTCTTCTCCTCAGCACCTGAATCATTCTCAAAATCAGACAATATGTTAGGCCACAAAACAAGTTTTAATACTTTAAAAAAAACTGGAATCATATCAAATATTTTCTCTGATCACAATGTAGTAAAACTAGAAATCGATAACAGGCCGGGCACAGTGGCTCATGCCTGCAATCCCAGCACTTTGGGAGGCTGAGGTGGGCGGATCACCTGAGATTGTGAGTTTGAGACCAGCCTGACCAACATGAAGAAACCCTACTAAAAATACAAAATTAGCCGGGCATGGTGGCACATGCCTGTAATCCAAGCTACTCTGGAGGCTGAGGCAGGAGAATTGCTTGAACCTGGAAGGTGGAGGTTGCAGTGAGCCAAGACCGTGCCATTGCACTCAAGCCTGGGCAGTAAGAGCGAAACTTCATCTCAGAAAAAAGGAAGAGAGAAAGAAGGAAGGAAGGAAAGAAGGAAGGAAGGAAGGAAGGAAGGAAGGAAGGAAGGAAGGAAGGAAGGAAGGAAGGAAGGAAGGAAGGAAGGAAGGAGAAAGAAAATCAATAACAACAGAAACAAACTTTGGGACTTTACAGACACAAGGAAATTAAATAATATGCTCCTGAATGACCAGTGGGTCAATGAAAAAATTAAGAAGGAAGTTGAAGAATTTCTTGAAACAAATGAAAATGGAAACACAATGTACCAAAACCTGTAGGATACAGCAAAAACAGTACTAAGAGAAAAGTTTATAGCAATAAGCACCTACATCAACAAAGGGGAAAATCTTCACATGACCAACCTTATAATGCCTGTTAAAGAAGTAGAAAATCAAGAGCAAACCAAACCCAAAATTAGTACAAGAAAAACAAAACAAAAAACATAGATATCAAGCAAAAATAAATGAAATTGAAACCAAAAACATAAGAGATTAATAAAAGGAAAATCTGGTTGTTTGAAAAGATAAAACCAACAAACTTTTAGCCATACTTACTAACAAAAAAAGAGAGAAGACTCAAATAAACAAAATCAGAGACAAAAAAGAAGACATCACAGCAAATAACACGGAAATTCAAAGGATGATTAGAGACCACTATGAGCAGCTATATGCCAATAAATTGGAAAACCTAGAAAAAATGGATAAATTCCTAGACACTTACAACCTACCAAGATTGAAGAAGTTGAAAACTCCAAAAGACCAATAATAAGTAACAAGATCAATGCTATAATAAAAAGTCTCCCAGCAAGGAAAAGCCAAGCACCCCCCATGGCTTCACTGCTAAATTTTAACAAATAATTAAAGAAGGACTAATACCAATCCTACTCAAACTATTCTGAAAAATAGAGGAGAAAGAAATACTTCCAAACTTATTCTATGAGGCAAGTGTTATTACCCTGAAATCAAAACTAGAGAGACACATCAAATAAAGAAAATCATAGGTCAATATCTCTGAACATTGATGCAAAAATCCTTAACAAAATACTAGCAAACTGAATTCAATAACACATTAAAAAGATCATTCATCATGACCAACTGATACTTTTTACAGGGATACAAGTATGGTTCAACATACAGAAATCAATCAGTGTGATACATCATATTAGCAGAATGAAGGACAAAAGCCATATCATCATTGCAATTGATGCTAAAAATGCATTTGATAAAATTCAATATCCTTTTAAGATTAAAAAAAACACTCAAAAAACTCGGTATAGAAGACACATATCTCAATGCAATAAAAGCCATATATGACATACCCACAGCTGGTATCATACTGAATGGGGAAAAATTGAAAGACTTTCCTCTAAGATTTGGAACATGATCATGATGTCCACTTTCACCATTGTTATTCAACATGGTACTGGAAGTACAAGGGACAAATCAGACAAGAAAAATAAATAAAGTGCCTCCAAATTGGAAAGGGAGAAGTCAAATTATCCTTCTTAGCAGATGACATAATCTTAGATTTGTAAAAACCCTAAAGCCTCCACCAAAAACCTATTAGAACTCATAAACAAATTCAGAAAAGCTGTAGAATACAAAATTAACATATAAAAATTAGTAGCGTTTCTATATGCCAACAGTGAACAATCTGAAAAGGAAATAAAAAAATAATTACCTTTACAATTGCTACAAGCAAAATAAAATAAAATACCTGGGAATAAACTTAACCAAAGAAGTGAAGTATTTACAATGAAAACTATAAAACACTAATGAAATAAAATAAAGAGGAAACAAAAGAATGCAAAAATATTTCACGTTCATGGATTGGAAGAATTAATATTGTTAAAATGTCCATACTCCCTAAAGCAATCTACAGATTCAGTGCAAGCCCTATCCAAATACCAATGACATTCTTCATGGAAATAGAAAAAACTATCCCAAAATTTATTTGTAACCAAAGATCCAGAATAGCCAAAGCTATCCTGAGCAAAAAGAACAAAACTGAAGGCATCACATTATCTGACTTCAATTTATACTTTAAAGCTGTAGTAACCAAAGCAGCATGGTACCGGCATAAAAACAGACATAAACCAATGGAACCAAATTGAGAACCCAGAAACAAATATACACATCTACAGTGAACTCATTTTCAACAAAGGTGTCAAGAACATACATTGAGGAAAAGACAGTTTCTTCAATAAATGGTGCCAGGAAAACTGAATATTTATACGCAGAAGAACGAAACTAGACTCCTATCTCTTGTCATGTACAAAAATCAAATCAAAATGGATTAAAGACTTAAATCAAACACCCCAAACTATGAAACCATTAAAAGAAAACATTGATGAAATCCTTCAGGACATTGGAGTGGGCAAAGATTTCTTGAGTAATATCTGACAAGCTCAGGCAACTAAAGCAAAAATGGATAAATAGGATCACATCAAGTTAAAAAGATTCTGGCCGGGCTCGGTGGCTCACGCCTGTAATCCCAGCACTTTGGGAGGCCGAGGCGCGTAGATCACGACATCAGGAGTTCGAGACCATCCTGACTAACACGGTGAAACCCCGTCTCTACGAAAAATACAAAAAATTAGCCGGCCTTGGTGGCGGGTGCCTGTAATCCCAGCTACTCGGGAGGCTGAGGCAGGAGAATGGCGTGAACCCGGGAGGCGGAGCTTGCAGTGAGCTGAGATCCGGCCACTGCACTCCAGCCTGGGCGACAGAGCGAGACTCCGTCTCAAAAAAAAAAAAAAAAAAAAAAAAAAAGATTCTGCATCGTAAAGGAAACAATCAATAAAGTGAAGAGACAACCCATAAAATGGCAGAAAATATTTGCAAACTGTTCTTATGACAAGGGATTAATAACAAAAATATATGGAGCTCAAACAACTCTATAGGAAAAAAAATCTAATAATCCAATTTAAAAGTGGAAAGAAGATCTGAATACAGATTTCTAAAAAAAAGATAAATAAATGGCAAACAGGTATATGAAAAGGCACTCAACATCATTGATCATCGGAGGTATGCATACTAAACTCTAATGAGATGTTGGGCTGAGTGCGATGACTCACACCTGTAATCCCAGCATTTTGGGAGGCCAAGGTGGGTGGATCACCTGAGGTCAGGAGTTTGAGAACAGCATGATCAACATGGTGAAGACCTGTCTCTACTAAAAACACAAAAATTTGCCAGGTGTGGTGGCGGGCTTTTGTAATCCCAGCTATTCTGCAGGCTGAGACAGGAGACTCTCTTGAACCTGGGAGGTAGATGTTGCAGTGAGCTGAGATTGCACCACTGCATTTCAGCCTGGGTAACAGGGCAAGATTCTGTTTCAAATAATAAATAAATAAATAAATAAATAAAACTACAATGAGACATCATCTCGCCCCAGTTAAAATGGCTTTTTTCCCAAAAGACAGATAATAACAAATCCTACTGAGGATGTAGCGAAAAAGGAACATTTGTACCCCATTGGTGGGAATGTAAATTAGTAGAGCCTCTATGGAGAATAGTATGGAGGTTCCTTAAAAAACTAAAAAATAGATTGCATTGGGAGTTATACCTGATGTAAATGGCGAGTTGATGGGTGCTGACGAGTTGATGGGTGCAGCACACCAACATGGCACAAGTATACATCTGTAACAAACCTGCATGTTATGCACATGTACCCTAGAACTTAAAGTATAATAATAATAAAATAAAATAAAATAAAAAAACAAAAAAGAAAAGAAATTTTAAGCACAAAAAAAACCTGAAAAAACCACCACCACAACAAAAAACCTTAAAAAATAGAGCTACCATATGATCCAGTAATTCCACTGCTTAGTGTATATCCAAAAGAAAGGAAATCGGTAAATTGAACAGATATATGCTCCCTCATGTTTATTGCAGCATTATTCATAATAGTCAAGATTTAGAAGCAACCTAAGTGTCCATCAACATACCAATGGATAAAGAAATTGTGGTGCATATTTTCTTTGGAACACTATTCAGCAATGAAAAAGAATGAAATCTTGTCATTTGCAACAGCATGGATGGAACTGGAAGTCATTATGTTAATTAAGTGAAATAAGCCAAGCACAGAAAGACAAACTTTGCACGTTCTCCATTTTTTATGGGATCTAAAAATTAAAACAATTGAACTCATGGCAATAGAGAGCAGAATGATGGTTACAAGAAGCTGGGAAGTGTACTTGTGGAGTGAGGGAGTAGGGTTGGTTAATGGGTACAAAAACATAGTTATATAGAATAAATGAGATCTAGTATTTGATAGCACAACAGGGTGAATACAGTCAACAATAATTCATTATACATTTAAAATGACTAAGAGTTATAATTGAATTTTTTCTAACACAAAGAAAGGATACATGTTTGAGGTGATGGATACCCATTTACTCCTAGTTGATTATTATGCATTGTATGCCTGTATCAAAATATCTTATGTACCTCATAAATACATACACCTACTGTGCACTCATGACAATTTTTTTTTAATTAAAATTTTTTTAAAAAGCAAAAAAGAACTCTAGGTTAATATTTTTTTTTATTTCACAACTTCAATATTATTCCTTCACTTTCAACATGGGAACTCTATCATTAGCAATCTGATTTTTTTTCTCTTGAAAAATTTTTGGATTTGTTTCTTTGTTTGTGTGTTTGTTTGTTTGTTTGTTGAGACAGTTTCGCTCTGTAGCCCAGATTGTAGTGCAGTGGCCCAATCTTGGCTCACTGCAACCTCTGCCTCCCAGGTCCTGGTTCAAGCAATTCTCCTGCCTCAGCCTCCTAAGTAGCAGGGATTACAGGAACGTGCCACCATGCCAGGCTAATTTTTGTATTTTTAGGAGAGAGAGGGTTTCACCATGTTGGCCAGGCTGGTCTTGAACTCCTGACCTCATGGTCTGCCCACCTCGGTCTCCCAAAGTGCTGGGATTACAGGCATGAGCCATTGCACCCAGCCAACTTTTTGGATTTTATATTTATCCTTGGCATTCTGAAATTATATTAGGGTATGTTTAAATGTGGATAGTGTTTTTTCTATTCATGCTACTCAGAAACATTTTGGATCTTTTAAATATTTTTAATGATTTGCTTTTATCCTAAATTTATTTAGCAAGTTTATGGTTTGGGGTTGCTATTTATAATTATCTTTATCAAACCGAATTGTTAGATAATGTCTGTATTGTATTTCATCAGATCAAATGAGAGCCTCTTTTATTGTCGCTGAATATAAGTTCTGAATATAGAAACTTGCCTTGAATGTTTGAGAGGAGGCCAGACTGAGAAACCTCCACTGTGTACAAATAACTTTTATTTCGAGTCTTGGAGGATCCCCAGCCTTGCTGTGTGTTGTATATTACCTTCTATACTGCCCACCCTGGGAGTATCTTGTGTCTAAACTCCTACTTCAGAGTTTCCCCCCTCTCAAATGTGTCCTACAGACAAAGGGAATCAGTGATTCTCCTTCCTTCCCCTGTCTTCATGTGGATGTGAAGGTCCCTAGTTAGCTCAGGCTCCGCTTTCCTTTATCTCCAGCCACAGCCTCATACAAGCGACTCTTCTACGAAAATTCACTGCATATCAAACAAACACCCCTCTAGACTTCATTCTGAAGTAAACACTGCTGGGGTCAACAGCTGCTTATAGAGGATAGAGGGTGAGACCCAGATTACTCAAATAAAGTCTTTAATTTATTGCTCTGATGCCTGGCCCAGGGGCCCCTCCCACTCTTTGCTTTGTTCGATCTGAGCTTGATGTTTCTCTGCAGCTTCCTTAGAAAACTGCTATGATGGGTCATCGGCAAAGCCTGAGACCTGCCCTCTCACTCTCCTCCCGGACAGCATGAGCTTCACCACTTGCTCCATCTTCTCCACCAAATACCAGTTCCCAGGCTCTGTCCAGGTGCCCAACTATGGCACCTGGCCGGTCAGCAGCATGGTCAGCGTCTATGGAGGCGCCAGGGGCTCTGGTTCCTGGATCTCTGTGTCCCACTCCACCAGCTTCCGGGGCGGCATGGGGTCCGGGGGCGTGGCCGCAGGGATGGCCAGGGGTCTGGCAGGAATGGGAGATCCAGAATGAGAAGGAGACAATATAAAGCCTGAATGACCGTCTGGCCTCCTACCTGGACAGAGTGAGGAGCCTGGAGACCAAGAACTGGTAGCTAGAGAGCAAAATCCGAGAGCACCTGGAGAAGAAGGGACTCCAGGTCAGAGACTGGAGTCATTACTTCAAGACAATCAAGGACCTGAGGGCTCAGATCTTTGAAAATACTGTGGGCAATGCCCGTATCGTTCTACAGATCGACAATGCCTGTCTTGCTGCTGATGACTTTAGAGTCAAGTATGAGACAGAGCTGGCCATGCACCAGTCTGTGGAGAGTGACATCCATGGGCTCTGCAAGGTGACTGATGACCAGTGTCACTTAGCTGCAGCTGGAGGCAGAGATGGAGGCTCTCAAGGAGGATTTGCTTTTCATGAAGAAGAAGCACAAAGAGGAAGTAAAAGGCCTACAAGCCCAGATTGCCAGCTCTGAGTTGACCGTGGAGGTAGATGCCTCAAATCTCAGGACCTTGCCAAGATCATGGCAGACATCCGGACCCAATATGATGAGCTGACTCGAAAGAACCGAGAGGAGCTGGACAAGTACTGGTCTCAGCAGATTGAGGAGAGCACCACAGTGGTCACCATGCAGTCCACCGAGGTTGGAGATGCTGAGTTGATGCTCACAGAGCTGAGACGTACAGTCCAGTCCATAAAGATGGACCTGAACTCCATGAGAAATCTGAAGGCCAGCTTGGAGAACAGCCTGAGGGAGGTGGAGGCCCACTACACCCTGCAGATGGAGCAGCTCAATGGGATTCTGCTGCACCTGGAGTCAGAGATGGCACAGAGCCGGGCAGAGGGACAGCGACAGGCCCAGGAGTAGGAGGCCCTGCTGAACATCAAGGTCAAGCTGGAGGCTGAGAGCGCCACCTACCACTGCCTGCTTGAAGACGATGAGGACTCAATCTTGGTGATGCCCTGGACAGCAGCAACTCCATGCAAACCATCCAAAGACCACCAGCCACCGGACAATGGATAGCAAAAGGGTGTCTGAGACCAATGACACCAAAGTTCTAAGACATCAAGCCAGCAGAAGCAGGATACCCTTTGGGGAACAGGAAGTCAATAAAAAGTTCAGAGGTGAAAGGAAGGAAGGAAGGAAGGAAGGAAGGAAGGAAGGAAGGAAGGAAGGAAGGAAGGCAGGCAGGCAAGAAAACTGCTATGATGATGTGACACATGCTCCTGTTACAGCCTTTATTTTTCAGTTGTCCCTCTTCTGATTTCTGCAGCAAGGTGATTCTATCTGCCCTTTAGCTTCCAACAATCACTCAAAATTTATGGTCTGAGTCCATCTTTTAAAATCAGCGTGTATTATGGAATTGTCTACTAAAATGTTTGCTATCATTTCAATGCATTTCAATGCAATTTCTGTAATTTGAACAGGCATAGAAGGGGAGCTAGAGCATGTTTTGTTTCATAATTTTCATGAGTTGATTATACTGTACTTTAGAGCAAGTGTTCTTTGTTTACATGAGTGAACCCCATAAGAAAGTGATTCCCAGATGGCAGCATCAACATTTTAGCTGTCCCCACTGCCTGACACAGTTGCAGTGGAGAGATTGCATAAACAAGGACACAAACATCGAAAAACACAAGGGCCCATGGCAGAGAGAATTCTGAGTTTTGTGTTAATGGAAAACACTAATGGAAACTGTTGAAGAGAAGGGGAGAGAGAGGTGTTTGGAGAAATTGGTGGAAATGGAGGATGGAGAACGTTTTATGTGACACTGAGGTTGTTCTTCACTCTTTGCTGAGCTCCGGTTCTCCTATTTGGATGAAAGAACAGAAACTACAAAATTGCCAAGATTCTTTCTCTTCTACTCACTGCATGCTTCTATGAATTTGATACTGGAAATCAACAGACATTACCAGACCATTGATCTCACAGTGCCTCCAGATAGAAGTCATATGGTTTGTGCTCATCCTAAAATAAGCAGACGCAGGCTTTGGAAAAATTGTGAAAACTTATTATTTTTAAAATTTTTGTTGCTCTCTGTAATTTATGAGCAGATCTTCTTTCCCTCCAGACAGTTCTCCACTATAATTTTTGGTTTTTCTTTCTTTCAACCACCACATCTTAATGACTTACTCTGTAGCTAACTCTACAAATCTCTGATAAGGCATTAATTTATAAAGCAGGTGTTAGCTGATAAGGATTGAGGGCACATACTTTATACAGGTATCCACAATTTTTGAGGCAATATTTACCTTTTATTTTGTAAGACTTTTTTAGTTATAAGGAGAAAAATTAACACAAAAATCACATGGTAGAACAAATTTGCCATCTAATAAAAGCCTAATTTTTTTTTTAGATCATTGGAGCCCCCTACAATGGCTTCTTATTTTTCAGCCTGGCTACTACCTAAGTTAAAAACATTATTAACTGGAAATTGCAGAGTCCTAAAACACTTAAAAAGATAAAATCATACTAGTAAAATGATATATAGTGATAATGATATTGGAGGACAGGCATACTGCTCAAATCTTTCTCTAATTACAGTCCATGCATGGACAGACAGCCACCTCCCTCTCACCTGCTATCAGGTTTCAGTCTACACAAAATTACAACTTTTAAAAATAGTCTTATACACCTAAAATGTGGCTTTTTTTCAGCTGACACTAAAATGACTCATTTCCTATATGTATATATACACAGATGTCAAAATATTCCCACATATTTTGCTGGAGTGCCTCAATTTTAAATTGGAGCTAGGAAGTTCCAGGCTAAAGACTAGCCAACCTAAAATGTTTTTTAAAGATATGTGTTAATTAGCTGACGGGTTATGTAGCATTAAACTTTGTTCTATATAAAGCGAATTTCAATAGACATAACCCTTTATTTCTAGCAATACACAATATAAGAGACATCTCGTTGATTCAGATCCAAATGCTTAAAAATAAAAAAAGTTTATCAGTTGAGTAAATAAATAATAATATTTAGCAGTTATCATATGCGTGGGGAGAGTAGTTATTTACTAATATTGGCATTTCTCAAAATGAGGTTGCTAATATCAAGAGAAGTTTCTACAAAATTCCTAATCGTGGGTTTTCAATTTACTGACAGTTTAACAAACAAGCTGCATGTTTAGAATGACTAAAATTTACAGTCTGAGGCTCCCCAATATTGCAGAGAATGTAGAGTAACTGAAATTCACATATACTGCTAGAGGGAGTTAAAATGCTATAATCACTTTGGGAAACTACATGGCAGTATCTATTATACTAAAGCTTAACGTATGTGTAGTCTATGTAATCAACTCTACTCTTAGGTATTTACATATTTCTTGCAGAAATGCAAACATTTATGCCTCAAAATACACTTTAAAGAAATTTATAACACCATTACTCATAATAGCCCCAAATTGGAAATGGCCCAAACTCCCATCGGCAGTAGAATAAATAGTGAAACAGTTATATAACTGAATCCTCCACAGCAATGAAAAAGAATGAACAACCTCTAGATGCTACAATGTGGATGCATCTCTCAATAAGTCAAATATAAAAGACAGACAAAGAAGAGTACATAGCGTATGCTTTATTTACATAAGGCTACAAAGCAAGCAAAACTAAGTATAATCAGAGTACTGATTACCTTTTCAAGGGGTCTATTGATGGGAGGTGAGTACAAGAAAGGCTTCTGGGGTACTTATATTATTCTATATCTTGATCTGGTGCTTTAATTACCTTCAGGAAGAAGGACCCACTGCCCAAGTCACGGCTGCATGGATATTGTTCATCCACTCTGTTCCCTCTCAAGTTCACACCATTACAGTGCATACAGATGGTGCTTCATCCACATCCCTATGATTCCTATGCCCATCCCCAGCTTTTGTATTTGCACTTCTAACAGCTCACAATCTCGATCTTCAGGAGACCGTCCTTGGTTTACTACAGCCTTTTTGGCCGTACTTACCAGCAGGAAGTGCCAGGGAGTTTATGGCCACCACAGGGCAAGCTATGGCAAATGATTCCCTTTCCTCAAGCCAGGACAAACTCAGAAATGTAATTTCCTTTACACAACTCCCTGCAGGATGAGGCTGAGAAAGGGAGTTGACCTGAAATTAGTCCATGCTTAGCTACTTCCACTTCCCTGTTCTGCTTCCCTTAAGCCCCTACTGATTTTTCTTGAGAGCACTTCCTTAGCTTATCTCCTGCTCAAATGTTCTTGCATCAAAGTCAGCCTCTGAGACTCAGACTGAAAACAGCTATATTGGAAACCCAATTATCACATGGGTATAGCTTTCTTTCCTTCACTACCCTTCAAAATACTTCAGTCTACTTTCATTATTGCTCAGTCCCTCTTAGGAATTAAGCCTTCGAAGCCTTCCATTAATTAAATGAGTACACAATCTGGGAGGCATGACTCATGAATCATTTACCAGTTATTTGCACTTCAGCGAAATGCAATGGCAAGATTAGCAATGCAGTCATCCAACAAGACCCTCAGCCACCAGAAGAATCAACATTGGCTGATGAGTATGGGGTAAGGTGTGGTGTTCAGAAAAGTCCAAAGTACAAGCCTTGCCAGGAAAGAGGAGCTGAGTGGGGCATGGGAGACAGATTCCTAAGGCATGCAATGGGCATTATCAGAATTTGATTACTTGGGCATAAGAAGAAAAAAAAGAATACTCACAACAGAAACAGTTTTGAGCAGAGGACAACCTAACTTCACAAATTTTATCTAGGACTACCCATTAACTAATATTTAGTAATTTTATGTATAAACAATGGAACGAATGTCTGTTATGATTCAGTAAGTTAAAGGGACTTACAATATTTCTAAATGGTTGAGAATGGGTAAATTACTACCTGTCCCAGAAGAAACTGAGATGGCTTCATGAATTGAATGGAATTTCAAGGGCTTGTTTGATAAGAGCAGTTTTTTTTTCTTTTTTTGAGACAGAGTCTCACTCTGTCACCCAGGTTGAAGTGCAGTGGCACTACCTCGGCTCACCGCAACCTCCACCTCCTGGGTTCAAGCAATTCTGCCTCAGCCTCCCAAGTAGCTGGGATTACAGGTGTGTACCATCATGCCTGGCTAATTTTGTATTTTTGGTAGAGACAGGGCTTCATCATTTTGACCAGGCTGTTCTCGAACTCCTGACCTCAGATAATCCACCCACCTCAGCCTCCCAGAGTGGTGGGATTACAGGCATGAGCCACTGCGCCCAGCCTGAGTTAGCACAATTATCCAGTGGCAAAGCACATGCATACTTATTTAAATTAAAACAGCTGATGAAATTTTTCTTCCTCAAATCAATTTTAAAGTTTAACAGCGTGAACAGCTCATGGTATGAGCTTTAGAATTAATTACAGAGTGACTCAACAAACATAAAATTATGTAACATTTCAGATGGAAATTTCAAAATAATATATTTTAAATCTATACTTCACAATTTCAATTTACTTACAGTATCTAAAATAAATTTAAACTGACATTTTTTAAACACATGCAAAAGTATGTTAAATATTACATGACTGACTTAATTGGAGCGAATGGTAATCAAAATTACCAAAAGAAACTGTAACATGAAGGATATGAACAGATACTTTTCAAAAGAAGTCATTTATGTGGCCAAAAAAAATATGAAAAAATGCTCATCATCACTGGTCATCAGAGAAATGCAAATCAAAACCACAATGAGATACTATCTCACGCCAGTTAGAATGGTGATCATTAAAAAGTCAGGAAAAACAAATGCTGGAGAGGATGTGAAGAAATATAAATAGTTTTACACTGTTGGTGGGAGTGTAAATTAGTTCAACCATTGTGGAAGACAGTGTGGCAATTCCTCAAGGATTTAGAACCAGACATACCATTTGACCCAGCAATCCCATTACTGGGTATATACCTAAAGGATTATAAATCATTCTACTATAAAGACATATGCACATGTATGTTTATTGCAACACTGTTCACAATAGCAAAGACTTGGAACCAACCCAAATGCCCATCATGATAGACTGGATAAAGAAAATGTGGCACATATACACCAGGGAATACTATGCTGCCATAAAAAGAATGAGTTCATGTCGTTTGCAGGGACATGGATGAAGCTGGAAACCATCATTCTCAGCAAACTAACACAAGAACAGAAAATCAAACACCGCATGTTCTCACTCTTAAGCGGGAGTTGAACAGTGAGAACATATGGGCACAGGGAGGGGAACTTCACATACCAAGCCTATCAGCAAGGGTGGTAGGGGGGAGGTGGGAAGGAGATAGGGAAGGGATAGCATTAGGAGAAATACCTAATGTAAATGACGGGTTGATGGGTGCAGCAAACCACCATGGCATGTGTATACCTATGTAACAAACCTGCACAACTTAATAAAAAAAGAAACTGTAACACAAAATGAGATGAATAAAAATTAAAACAGTATATAATATTAAAACATACATAGACAAAAGACTAGACCAAAGCACACTAGCATTTCAATGGCGCTTATCTCTGCGTTCTAGAATTGAAGATCATTTTATTTACTTCTTAA